>NW_027118581.1:0-89488 GCF_036417845.1 Apteryx mantelli | reverse complement strand
AGGAACGAACGAACGGGCTTTCCCTTTCGGGGCGACGGAGACGGCTCTCGCTCGGTCCCCTTCGATTTCGTTACTTCGGCTCGCTGACGTTTTTCTGGTCTCTTCGGCTTCGGCCGCGGCGACGACGAATCTAAAAATTAAACGTCCCGTCTTTCCTTTTCTACGTACGCGCGGACGATAACAAAACGGAACGCAAACGACCGAAGCAAAACCAAGGCAGCTACGGTTAACGAGAGCCGCAGGGCAGCGACGGGTCGCTCGGCCCTCAGCGCCGCCTCCGGGAGGGAGGCCGAAAGAACGAACGTTCCGCATCGGGAGTTACCTCGGTTACCCGGGCCAGAACACGCCTCCTACTGTCGCAGCTTCTGGGGAGACCGAGGGTCCGCTGCCGCGTTTTCGCTTCCTCCTTTCAGCCCGCCCCTTCGGGAGTAAGCGCAAAAAACCGCTCGCTCGTCCGCCTTTGCTCTTTGTCAGCGCTTGCTATCGTCGCTTCCGCCTCTGTAACGAAGAGAGAAAATTGCATTTCGCTTCCAAGAAAACACTTCGACTTACGACGCGCTTCCTTTTTCTCTTTCCCGGGTTTTTTTTTTTTTTTTTTTTTCCCCTCCCCTTTCTTTCTTTTTCCTTCTTTCCCTCAAAGGAAAGGTCTTAATACACCGCTTCGCATCGTACGGTACGGGGCAAGCCGTTTGGAAACGCTACAGGGCCGACGCCGCGCCGCAACCCTGCTCCGGGGTCCGCCTGCCCCCCCGCTCCGCCGCGCCCCGCCGCGCCGCCTCCGCAGGGGCGAGCGCGCGCCCCGGCCCGCGCTGCCAACGAACCGGCGCCCTAAACGCCGCGCACGCAAAACGCAAAGTCACACCCGCGCTCCCGGCGCGGCGCCGGGTCCCAGCCCGCCCCCCCCCCCCCCACTCGCCCCGCACCGCCGCCTCCACGCAGCGACGGCCGCAGCGGGCAGGACGCAGCCCGACGCCCCCCGAACCTACGCGTTCGCCTCACCCGGGGGCCCCACATCCTTCACGCCACCTCCGCCCTCACCCGCCGCCGCCCAGCAAAAACGCCCTCCCTGCTCGCCGCCATCTTGCTTCCCCGCCGCCGCGCACGCGACGCTCGCCAACGGACCGCGGCGGCAGTGGCGCTTGAGCACCGCGCATGCGCCGGCTCGGACGGCGCGGGGGGGGGGAGCGAGGGGAACGCGAGGGGCGGGGGGGGGAGCGGGATGGGAGCGGGAGGGGCGGGGGGGAGCCGAGGAATCCCGAGGGGCGGGGGGGAGCGAGGGGAGCGGGAAGGGCGGGGGGGGGAGCCGGGGGAGCCCGAGGGGCGGGGGGGGAGCGAGGGGAGCGGGAGGGGAGCGGGGGAGCGAGAAGGGCGGGGGGGGGAGCCGGGGGAGCCCGAGGGGCGGGGGGGAGCCGGGGAATCCCGAGGGGCGGGGGGGGGAGCGAGGGGAGCGGGAAGGGCGGGGGGGGGGAGCCGGGGGAGCCCGAGGGGCGGGCGGGAGCACGAAGGGAGGCCAGACCCGCAATGGCGCACTCGCGTGCTCATGGCGCGGCGCTGCAGCCGGGCGGCTCACGCGTGCGAACCGCAGCTCGCCGCGGCAGCCCGGGGCTCCCAGCGAGCGCCCCGGGGCTGCCCGTGCCCGTGGCCGCTCCAAGAGCACCGGGAAGGGGCGACGAGCACGCTCCATTCGCTTACCCGTTACCGAAACGGCGGAGAGCAGCAGCAAACATGGCGACCGGCACTGAGCATGTGCGCGCCGGCTGTCTGCGCATGCGCGCCCCCCCCCCACGGGGTGCAGTACCGCTTTTCGGACACAGGGTGGCAGCAGTGAGCACGTCGGAACCCACTGCGCATGCGCGCCCCCCCCACCGGGTGCAGTACCGCTTTTTGGACACAGGGTGGCAGCAGTGAGCACGTCGGAACCCAGTGCGCATGCGCGCCCCCCCACCGGGTGCAGTACCGCTTTTCGGACACAGGGTGGCAGCAGTGAGCACGTCGGAACCCAGTGCGCATGCGCGCCCCCCCCACAGGGTGCAGTACCGCTTTTTGGACACAGGGTGGCAGCAGTGAGCGCGGCGGAACCCAGTGCGCGTGCGCGCCCCCCTTACCGTGCCGTACCGCTTTTTTGACGCCCCGAGGGGAGCAGTGAGCGCAGCCGGCCACCGTGCACCCGCGCGCCCCCCTTACCGTGCCATACCGCTTTTTTGACGCCCCGAGGGGAGCAGTGAGCGCAGCCGGCCACCGTGCGCGTGCGCGCCCCCCTTTCCGTGCCGTACCACTTTTTTGACGCCCCCAGCGCAGCAGGGCGCGCGGCCGGCCACCGTGCGCGTGCGCGCCCCCCTTTCCGTGCCATACCGCTTTTTTGACGCCCCGAGGGGAGCAGTGAGCGCAGCCGGCCGCCGTGCACGTGCGCGCCCCCCTTTCCGTGCCATACCGCTTCTTTGACGCCCCGAAGGCAGCAGGGCGCGCGGCTCGCCGCCGTGCGCGTGCGCGTCCCCCTTTCCGTGCCATACCGCTTCTTTGACGCCCCGAAGGCAGCAGGGTGCGCGGCCGGCCACCGTGCGCGTGCGCGCCCCCCTTTCCGTGCCATACCGCTTCTTTGACGCCCCGAAGGCAGCAGGGCGCGCGGCTCGCCGCCGTGCGCTGTGCGCGTCCCCCCTTTCCGTGCCATACCGCTTCTTTGACGCCCCGAAGGCAGCAGGGCGCGCGTCCGGCCGCCGTGCGCGTGCGCGTCCCCCCTTTCCGTGCCATACCGCTTTTTTGACGCCCCCAGCGCAGCAGGGCGCGCGTCCGGCCGCCGTGCGCGTGCGCGTCCCCCCTTTCCGTGCCATACCGCTTCTTTGACGCCCCCAGCGCAGCAGGGCGCGCGTCCGGCCGCCGTGCGCGTCCGCGTCCCCCCTTTCCGTGCCATACCGCTTTTTTGACGCCCCGAGGGGAGCAGTGAGCGCAGCCGGCCACCGTGCGCGTGCGCGCCCCCCTTTCCGTGCCGTACCGCTTTTTTGACGCCCCGAGGGCAGCAGGGCGCGCGGCCGCCCCCGGCACGCGCACACCGCTGCAGAGCCCTGCAGAGCCCCCCCGCCTGCCCTTTGCAGAGATTTCACCCCCCTCGCCTCGGCTCATCTGCCCTTATTT
Source organism: Apteryx mantelli (assembly GCF_036417845.1). Taxonomy (NCBI): domain Eukaryota; kingdom Metazoa; phylum Chordata; class Aves; order Apterygiformes; family Apterygidae; genus Apteryx; species Apteryx mantelli. The sequence continues at coordinate 86,359 of NW_027118581.1, read as the reverse complement.
ACAGCGCCTGCTGCGAGGCGCAGCGTCGCCGCGTGTCGTGCTCGAGCCGCTGCTCCTAGAGGCTTCAGTAACAGCGCTTTCCTTTGAACATCGTTGCAAAATACTCCACAGACAAAAAAGAGTCAGAGGCTGCACTTAAAAAAACAAAACGAAAACAAAAAAACCACCCACCTACTTAACGGGACAATTTGCAAGCGTTCCAAGAAGCAGCCGTTCTTCTTTAGGGCTTTCGACCTCTCGCCTTTACTGATCGTTAAACAAAATAAACAGCCCAAAGCAAGCCGCGCTATTTGCTTGACAGACTGCTCGGTTTTTATTATTAAACAGTACGAGATGCCGGCACGCGGTATCTCTTCTTCGGATTCTCGGGCTGACGTTCCTTCGGCCGCACGCACGCGGTCAAAGGCGTCTTTTTCACGTCCCGCCGCGCACGGTCTCGCTAAAAGAACGGGGGGGGAACAAACGCGCGCGCGGCACTCGCGGACCCGATCTTCGGGTCCAAAAGAAAACTCTCTAAGAAGCGGAGCAGGCGGGCCAAAGAGGTGCCGCCTTCTTTGCGCCGCGCTTCTTTCCTCGCCCAGACGTGGGCCGCCTCTCGCCGCTCTCACGGTACGCCCTAGCGGCGAGGACACGGCGAAACGTTTCGGAAACGACGGCGTTTCCCAGAAGCGTTTCCGCCGCCTCGGGAAAACGGCCGAAGGAGAGGCTCGCGCGGGGCGCGTAACTGGAAAGAACGCTCCGCGCAGAGGCCTCCTCAAGCGAGCAGCCCGGGGCAGGGATGCCGGGCTCTCCGGGAGCGCGGGAGTTCTCACGTCCTTACCGAGCACGAGGAAATGCTTTTTCACCGGGAGGGTGACCGAGCAGCGGAGCAGGTTGCCCCGAGAGGTTGCGGAGTCTCCTTCTCTGGAGACGGCGCAAAGCCGCCCGGACGCGATCCCGTGCGAGGCGCTCTGGGCCACCCTGCTCGAGCAGGGGGGTCGCACTAGACGACCTCCAGAGGTCCCTTCCAACCTCAGCGATCCTGCCATCCCGCGAACAGAGAGCGCCGCCGGCGACACACGAGACGCCGCAGCGACGCCCGTCGCCGGAGGGAAGCCTGCGAGAAGAGCGAAAGAAAAGCGGACGGTGAGGACAGAGACGAAGCGACGAGCCCCTCGCGATTCGGACGCGCCTCGCGATTTACGGCCTAGCGTTTCGAGGCGCGCCTTCGGCAATCCCGTCCAAGCAATCGAGTTCCCCCCAAGGCCGAGACGAGGACGAAACGCCTCTCCAAGGAAGGCACGGCAGAAGCGCGCCGGCCTCTAAACCACCGGTTTGTCTCGACACGGGAAAAGCTTCGACGACGCTTTCCCGAGCGGGGCCAACGCGGGGCCCCCCCTCAGCCCCGTGACGGTTTCGATGCCGAACGCCCAGCAGCAACGCAAGTTACGAATGCCAAAAGAGCGCCGCTACAGGGTGCAAAGCCTAGCTCAAATTTCGGCAGCCAAAAGCAAACCTGTGGCAGAAGGAGCCGGCTGCAGCTGCAGGCTGGCGAGGCCTCGCGGGCGACGCTCCTCTGGCTGGCTGTGCAGCTGAATTCCTCCTCCTCCCGTTGGCTCGCGCTGGCACGTGGCAGCTCTGGTCGACGGAGACCCGGTGAAAGCCAGAAAACAAGAAGAAAAAACAAAAAACAACTGAAAACAAGGGAAGAGGGAAGGAAGGAAGGAAGGAAGGAAGGAAGGAAGGAAGGAAGGAAGGAAGGAAGGAAGGAAGGAAGGAAGGAAGGAAGGAAGGAAGGAAGGAAGGAAGGAAGGAAGGAAGGAAGGAAGGAAGGAAGGAAGGAAGGAAGGAAGGAAGGAAGGAAGGAAGGAAGGAAGGAAGGAAGGAAGGAAGGAAGGAAGGAAGGAAGGAAGGAAGGAAGGAAGGAAGGAAGGAAGGAAGGAAGGAAGGAAGGAAGGAAGGAAGGAGAAAAGAAGCAAGCTCACTCTCTCTCTCTCACATTAATTATTAATTAATTACTTGCTGATTCAAAGCTCGGCAGAAAATCCGCACAATCCAAAGGTGTTGCTAAGCTCACCGGCGCATCTGCTATGCGAGAAGGAAGGAGTCCCAATTCCGCAAGGCTCTCCCTTTTCTTCCAGCTGCCGGCTTCCTGCTGCCCCAAAGACCAGTGCCAGGCAAGTCGCCCGGGGTCGCGCTAACTGAGCCTTCCTGAAAGGCACCTCTTCGTCTTACCGCTCGCACGCTCGCCTCTCCCTCTCTCTCCGGCCACCTGACCGCCGTTCCCCTAAGACGGGAATTGGCCGCCTCGGAGCTCTTAAAGCTCGACGCTTCGCAGACGCAGAGAGAGAGAGAGTCGCGCGCACGCAAACGGACGGACGCAGCAGCGTCCTTTCCGTCACGCGTACGCACCTCCCGTTAGGTGTCGGTCATCGGTTATTCCGATCGCCATTACCGGCGAACCTTCCTCGCCGGGAGGAACGAACGAACGGGCTTTCCCTTTCGGGGCGACGGAGACGGCTCTCGCTCGGTCCCCTTCGATTTCGTTACTTCGGCTCGCTGACGTTTTTCTGGTCTCTTCGGCTTCGGCCGCGGCGACGACGAATCTAAAAATTAAACGTCCCGTCTTTCCTTTTCTACGTACGCGCGGACGATAACAAAACGGAACGCAAACGACCGAAGCAAAACCAAGGCAGCTACGGTTAACGAGAGCCGCAGGGCAGCGACGGGTCGCTCGGCCCTCAGCGCCGCCTCCGGGAGGGAGGCCGAAAGAACGAACGTTCCGCATCGGGAGTTACCTCGGTTACCCGGGCCAGAACACGCCTCCTACTGTCGCAGCTTCTGGGGAGACCGAGGGTCCGCTGCCGCGTTTTCGCTTCCTCCTTTCAGCCCGCCCCTTCGGGAGTAAGCGCAAAAAACCGCTCGCTCGTCCGCCTTTGCTCTTTGTCAGCGCTTGCTATCGTCGCTTCCGCCTCTGTAACGAAGAGAGAAAATTGCATTTCGCTTCCAAGAAAACACTTCGACTTACGACGCGCTTCCTTTTTCTCTTTCCCGGGTTTTTTTTTTTTTTTTTTTTTCCCCTCCCCTTTCTTTCTTTTTCCTTCTTTCCCTCAAAGGAAAGGTCTTAATACACCGCTTCGCATCGTACGGTACGGGGCAAGCCGTTTGGAAACGCTACAGGGCCGACGCCGCGCCGCAACCCTGCTCCGGGGTCCGCCTGCCCCCCCGCTCCGCCGCGCCCCGCCGCGCCGCCTCCGCAGGGGCGAGCGCGCGCCCCGGCCCGCGCTGCCAACGAACCGGCGCCCTAAACGCCGCGCACGCAAAACGCAAAGTCACACCCGCGCTCCCGGCGCGGCGCCGGGTCCCAGCCCGCCCCCCCCCCCCCCACTCGCCCCGCACCGCCGCCTCCACGCAGCGACGGCCGCAGCGGGCAGGACGCAGCCCGACGCCCCCCGAACCTACGCGTTCGCCTCACCCGGGGGCCCCACATCCTTCACGCCACCTCCGCCCTCACCCGCCGCCGCCCAGCAAAAACGCCCTCCCTGCTCGCCGCCATCTTGCTTCCCCGCCGCCGCGCACGCGACGCTCGCCAACGGACCGCGGCGGCAGTGGCGCTTGAGCACCGCGCATGCGCCGGCTCGGACGGCGCGGGGGGGGGGAGCGAGGGGAACGCGAGGGGCGGGGGGGGGAGCGGGATGGGAGCGGGAGGGGCGGGGGGGAGCCGAGGAATCCCGAGGGGCGGGGGGGAGCGAGGGGAGCGGGAAGGGCGGGGGGGGGGAGCCGGGGGAGCCCGAGGGGCGGGGGGGGAGCGAGGGGAGCGGGAGGGGAGCGGGGGAGCGAGAAGGGCGGGGGGGGGAGCCGGGGGAGCCCGAGGGGCGGGGGGGAGCCGGGGAATCCCGAGGGGCGGGGGGGGGAGCGAGGGGAGCGGGAAGGGCGGGGGGGGGAGCCGGGGGAGCCCGAGGGGCGGGCGGGAGCACGAAGGGAGGCCAGACCCGCAATGGCGCACTCGCGTGCTCATGGCGCGGCGCTGCAGCCGGGCGGCTCACGCGTGCGAACCGCAGCTCGCCGCGGCAGCCCGGGGCTCCCAGCGAGCGCCCCGGGGCTGCCCGTGCCCGTGGCCGCTCCAAGAGCACCGGGAAGGGGCGACGAGCACGCTCCATTCGCTTACCCGTTACCGAAACGGCGGAGAGCAGCAGCAAACATGGCGACCGGCACTGAGCATGTGCGCGCCGGCTGTCTGCGCATGCGCGCCCCCCCCCCACGGGGTGCAGTACCGCTTTTCGGACACAGGGTGGCAGCAGTGAGCACGTCGGAACCCACTGCGCATGCGCGCCCCCCCCACCGGGTGCAGTACCGCTTTTTGGACACAGGGTGGCAGCAGTGAGCACGTCGGAACCCAGTGCGCATGCGCGCCCCCCCACCGGGTGCAGTACCGCTTTCCGGACACAGGGTGGCAGCAGTGAGCACGTCGGAACCCAGTGCGCATGCGCGCCCCCCCCACAGGGTGCAGTACCGCTTTTTGGACACAGGGTGGCAGCAGTGAGCGCGGCGGAACCCAGTGCGCGTGCGCGCCCCCCCTTTCCGTGCCGTACCGCTTTTTTGACGCCCCGAGGGGAGCAGTGAGCGCAGCCGGCCACCGTGCACCCGCGCGCCCCCCTTACCGTGCCATACCGCTTTTTTGACGCCCCGAGGGGAGCAGTGAGCGCAGCCGGCCACCGTGCGCGTGCGCGCCCCCCTTTCCGTGCCGTACCACTTTTTTGACGCCCCCAGCGCAGCAGGGCGCGCGGCCGGCCACCGTGCGCGTGCGCGCCCCCCTTTCCGTGCCATACCGCTTTTTTGACGCCCCCAGCGCAGCAGGGCGCGCGGCCGGCCACCGTGCGCGTGCGCGCCCCCCTTTCCGTGCCATACCGCTTTTTTGACGCCCCGAGGGGAGCAGTGAGCGCAGCCGGCCGCCGTGCGCGTGCGCGCCCCCCTTTCCGTGCCATACCGCTTCTTTGACGCCCCGAAGGCAGCAGGGCGCGCGGCTCGCCGCCGTGCGCGTGCGCGTCCCCCCTTTCCGTGCCATACCGCTTCTTTGACGCCCCGAAGGCAGCAGGGTGCGCGGCCGGCCACCGTGCGCGTGCGCGCCCCCCTTTCCGTGCCATACCGCTTCTTTGACGCCCCGAAGGCAGCAGGGCGCGCGGCTCGCCGCCGTGCGCGTGCGCGTCCCCCCTTTCCGTGCCATACCGCTTCTTTGACGCCCCGAAGGCAGCAGGGCGCGCGTCCGGCCGCCGTGCGCGTGCGCGTCCCCCCTTTCCGTGCCATACCGCTTTTTTGACGCCCCCAGCGCAGCAGGGCGCGCGTCCGGCCGCCGTGCGCGTGCGCGTCCCCCCTTTCCGTGCCATACCGCTTCTTTGACGCCCCCAGCGCAGCAGGGCGCGCGGCCGGCCGCCGTGCGCGTCCGCGTCCCCCCTTTCCGTGCCATACCGCTTTTTTGACGCCCCGAGGGGAGCAGTGAGCGCAGCCGGCCACCGTGCGCATGCGCGTCCCCCCTTTCCGTGCCATACTGCTTTTTTGACGCCCCCAGCGCAGCAGGGCGCGCGGCCGGCCGCCGTGCGCGTCCGCGTCCCCCCTTTCCGTGCCATACCGCTTTTTTGACGCCCCGAGGGGAGCAGTGAGCGCAGCCGGCCACCGTGCGCGTGCGCGCCCCCCTTTCCGTGCCGTACCGCTTTTTTGACGCCCCGAGGGCAGCAGGGCGCGCGGCCGCCCCCGGCACGCGCACACCGCTGCAGAGCCCTGCAGAGCCCCCCCGCCTGCCCTTTGCAGAGATTTCACCCCCCTCGCCTCCGCTCATCTGCCCTTATTTACAGCGCCTGCTGCGAGGCGCAGCGTCGCCGCGTGTCGTGCTCGAGCCGCTGCTCCTAGAGGCTTCAGTAACAGCGCTTTCCTTTGAACATCGTTGCAAAATACTCCACAGACAAAAAAGAGTCAGAGGCTGCACTTAAAAAAACAAAACGAAAACAAAAAAACCACCCACCTACTTAACGGGACAATTTGCAAGCGTTCCAAGAAGCAGCCGTTCTTCTTTAGGGCTTTCGACCTCTCGCCTTTACTGATCGTTAAACAAAATAAACAGCCCAAAGCAAGCCGCGCTATTTGCTTGACAGACTGCTCGGTTTTTATTATTAAACAGTACGAGATGCCGGCACGCGGTATCTCTTCTTCGGATTCTCGGGCTGACGTTCCTTCGGCCGCACGCACGCGGTCAAAGGCGTCTTTTTCACGTCCCGCCGCGCACGGTCTCGCTAAAAGAACGGGGGGGGAACAAACGCGCGCGCGGCACTCGCGGACCCGATCTTCGGGTCCAAAAGAAAACTCTCTAAGAAGCGGAGCAGGCGGGCCAAAGAGGTGCCGCCTTCTTTGCGCCGCGCTTCTTTCCTCGCCCAGACGTGGGCCGCCTCTCGCCGCTCTCACGGTACGCCCTAGCGGCGAGGACACGGCGAAACGTTTCGGAAACGACGGCGTTTCCCAGAAGCGTTTCCGCCGCCTCGGGAAAACGGCCGAAGGAGAGGCTCGCGCGGGGCGCGTAACTGGAAAGAACGCTCCGCGCAGAGGCCTCCTCAAGCGAGCAGCCCGGGGCAGGGATGCCGGGCTCTCCGGGAGCGCGGGAGTTCTCACGTCCTTACCGAGCACGAGGAAATGCTTTTTCACCGGGAGGGTGACCGAGCAGCGGAGCAGGTTGCCCCGAGAGGTTGCGGAGTCTCCTTCTCTGGAGACGGCGCAAAGCCGCCCGGACGCGATCCCGTGCGAGGCGCTCTGGGCCACCCTGCTCGAGCAGGGGGGTCGCACTAGACGACCTCCAGAGGTCCCTTCCAACCTCAGCGATCCTGCCATCCCGCGAACAGAGAGCGCCGCCGGCGACACACGAGACGCCGCAGCGACGCCCGTCGCCGGAGGGAAGCCTGCGAGAAGAGCGAAAGAAAAGCGGACGGTGAGGACAGAGACGAAGCGACGAGCCCCTCGCGATTCGGACGCGCCTCGCGATTTACGGCCTAGCGTTTCGAGGCGCGCCTTCGGCAATCCCGTCCAAGCAATCGAGTTCCCCCCAAGGCCGAGACGAGGACGAAACGCCTCTCCAAGGAAGGCACGGCAGAAGCGCGCCGGCCTCTAAACCACCGGTTTGTCTCGACACGGGAAAAGCTTCGACGACGCTTTCCCGAGCGGGGCCAACGCGGGGCCCCCCCTCAGCCCCGTGACGGTTTCGATGCCGAACGCCCAGCAGCAACGCAAGTTACGAATGCCAAAAGAGCGCCGCTACAGGGTGCAAAGCCTAGCTCAAATTTCGGCAGCCAAAAGCAAACCTGTGGCAGAAGGAGCCGGCTGCAGCTGCAGGCTGGCGAGGCCTCGCGGGCGACGCTCCTCTGGCTGGCTGTGCAGCTGAATTCCTCCTCCTCCCGTTGGCTCGCGCTGGCACGTGGCAGCTCTGGTCGACGGAGACCCGGTGAAAGCCAGAAAACAAGAAGAAAAAACAAAAAACAACTGAAAACAAGGGAAGAGGGAGGGAGGGAGGGAGGGAGGGAGGGAGGGAGGGAGGGAAGGAAGGAAGGAAGGAAGGAAGGAAGGAAGGAAGGAGAAAAGAAGCAAGCTCACTCTCTCTCTCTCACATTAATTATTAATTAATTACTTGCTGATTCAAAGCTCGGCAGAAAATCCGCACAATCCAAAGGTGTTGCTAAGCTCACCGGCGCATCTGCTATGCGAGAAGGAAGGAGTCCCAATTCCGCAAGGCTCTCCCTTTTCTTCCAGCTGCCGGCTTCCTGCTGCCCCAAAGACCAGTGCCAGGCAAGTCGCCCGGGGTCGCGCTAACTGAGCCTTCCTGAAAGGCACCTCTTCGTCTTACCGCTCGCACGCTCGCCTCTCCCTCTCTCTCCGGCCACCTGACCGCCGTTCCCCTAAGACGGGAATTGGCCGCCTCGGAGCTCTTAAAGCTCGACGCTTCGCAGACGCAGAGAGAGAGAGAGTCGCGCGCACGCAAACGGACGGACGCAGCAGCGTCCTTTCCGTCACGCGTACGCACCTCCCGTTAGGTGTCGGTCATCGGTTATTCCGATCGCCATTACCGGCGAACCTTCCTCGCCGGGAGGAACGAACGAACGGGCTTTCCCTTTCGGGGCGACGGAGACGGCTCTCGCTCGGTCCCCTTCGATTTCGTTACTTCGGCTCGCTGACGTTTTTCTGGTCTCTTCGGCTTCGGCCGCGGCGACGACGAATCTAAAAATTAAACGTCCCGTCTTTCCTTTTCTACGTACGCGCGGACGATAACAAAACGGAACGCAAACGACCGAAGCAAAACCAAGGCAGCTACGGTTAACGAGAGCCGCAGGGCAGCGACGGGTCGCTCGGCCCTCAGCGCCGCCTCCGGGAGGGAGGCCGAAAGAACGAACGTTCCGCATCGGGAGTTACCTCGGTTACCCGGGCCAGAACACGCCTCCTACTGTCGCAGCTTCTGGGGAGACCGAGGGTCCGCTGCCGCGTTTTCGCTTCCTCCTTTCAGCCCGCCCCTTCGGGAGTAAGCGCAAAAAACCGCTCGCTCGTCCGCCTTTGCTCTTTGTCAGCGCTTGCTATCGTCGCTTCCGCCTCTGTAACGAAGAGAGAAAATTGCATTTCGCTTCCAAGAAAACACTTCGACTTACGACGCGCTTCCTTTTTCTCTTTCCCGGGTTTTTTTTTTTTTTTTTTTTTTCCCCTCCCCTTTCTTTCTTTTTCCTTCTTTCCCTCAAAGGAAAGGTCTTAATACACCGCTTCGCATCGTACGGTACGGGGCAAGCCGTTTGGAAACGCTACAGGGCCGACGCCGCGCCGCAACCCTGCTCCGGGGTCCGCCTGCCCCCCCGCTCCGCCGCGCCCCGCCGCGCCGCCTCCGCAGGGGCGAGCGCGCGCCCCGGCCCGCGCTGCCAACGAACCGGCGCCCTAAACGCCGCGCACGCAAAACGCAAAGTCACACCCGCGCTCCCGGCGCGGCGCCGGGTCCCAGCCCGCCCCCCCCCCCCCCACTCGCCCCGCACCGCCGCCTCCACGCAGCGACGGCCGCAGCGGGCAGGACGCAGCCCGACGCCCCCCGAACCTACGCGTTCGCCTCACCCGGGGGCCCCACATCCTTCACGCCACCTCCGCCCTCACCCGCCGCCGCCCAGCAAAAACGCCCTCCCTGCTCGCCGCCATCTTGCTTCCCCGCCGCCGCGCACGCGACGCTCGCCAACGGACCGCGGCGGCAGTGGCGCTTGAGCACCGCGCATGCGCCGGCTCGGACGGCGCGGGGGGGGGGGAGCGAGGGGAACGCGAGGGGCGGGGGGGGGAGCGGGATGGGAGCGGGAGGGGCGGGGGGGAGCCGAGGAATCCCGAGGGGCGGGGGGGAGCGAGGGGAGCGGGAAGGGCGGGGGGGGGAGCCGGGGGAGCCCGAGGGGCGGGGGGGGAGCGAGGGGAGCGGGAGGGGAGCGGGGGAGCGAGAAGGGCGGGGGGGGGAAGCCGGGGGAGCCCGAGGGGCGGGGGGGAGCCGGGGAATCCCGAGGGGCGGGGGGGGGGAGCGAGGGGAGCGGGAAGGGCGGGGGGGGGAGCCGGGGGAGCCCGAGGGGCGGGCGGGAGCACGAAGGGAGGCCAGACCCGCAATGGCGCACTCGCGTGCTCATGGCGCGGCGCTGCAGCCGGGCGGCTCACGCGTGCGAACCGCAGCTCGCCGCGGCAGCCCGGGGCTCCCAGCGAGCGCCCCGGGGCTGCCCGTGCCCGTGGCCGCTCCAAGAGCACCGGGAAGGGGCGACGAGCACGCTCCATTCGCTTACCCGTTACCGAAACGGCGGAGAGCAGCAGCAAACATGGCGACCGGCACTGAGCATGTGCGCGCCGGCTGTCTGCGCATGCGCGCCCCCCCCCCACGGGGTGCAGTACCGCTTTTCGGACACAGGGTGGCAGCAGTGAGCACGTCGGAACCCACTGCGCATGCGCGCCCCCCCACCGGGTGCAGTACCGCTTTTTGGACACAGGGTGGCAGCAGTGAGCACGTCGGAACCCAGTGCGCATGCGCGCCCCCCCACCGGGTGCAGTACCGCTTTTCGGACACAGGGTGGCAGCAGTGAGCACGTCGGAACCCAGTGCGCATGCGCGCCCCCCCCACAGGGTGCAGTACCGCTTTTTGGACACAGGGTGGCAGCAGTGAGCGCGGCGGAACCCAGTGCGCGTGCGCGCCCCCCCTTTCCGTGCCGTACCGCTTTTTTGACGCCCCGAGGGGAGCAGTGAGCGCAGCCGGCCACCGTGCACCCGCGCGCCCCCCTTACCGTGCCATACCGCTTTTTTGACGCCCCGAGGGGAGCAGTGAGCGCAGCCGGCCACCGTGCGCGTGCGCGCCCCCCTTTCCGTGCCGTACCACTTTTTTGACGCCCCCAGCGCAGCAGGGCGCGCGGCCGGCCACCGTGCGCGTGCGCGCCCCCCTTTCCGTGCCATACCGCTTTTTTGACGCCCCGAGGGGAGCAGTGAGCGCAGCCGGCCGCCGTGCGCGTGCGCGCCCCCCTTTCCGTGCCATACCGCTTCTTTGACGCCCCGAAGGCAGCAGGGCGCGCGGCTCGCCGCCGTGCGCGTGCGCGTCCCCCCTTTCCGTGCCATACCGCTTCTTTGACGCCCCGAAGGCAGCAGGGTGCGCGGCCGGCCACCGTCCGCGCGTGCGCGCCCCCCTTTCCGTGCCATACCGCTTCTTTGACGCCCCGAGGGCAGCAGGGCGCGCGGCCGCCCCCGGCACGCGCACACCGCTGCAGAGCCCTGCAGAGCCCCCCCGCCTGCCCTTTGCAGAGATTTCACCCCCCTCGCCTCGGCTCATCTGCCCTTATTTACAGCGCCTGCTGCGAGGCGCAGCGTCGCCGCGTGTCGTGCTCGAGCCGCTGCTCCTAGAGGCTTCAGTAACAGCGCTTTCCTTTGAACATCGTTGCAAAATACTCCACAGACAAAAAAGAGTCAGAGGCTGCACTTAAAAAAACAAAACGAAAACAAAAAAAACCACCCACCTACTTAACGGGACAATTTGCAAGCGTTCCAAGAAGCAGCCGTTCTTCTTTAGGGCTTTCGACCTCTCGCCTTTACTGATCGTTAAACAAAATAAACAGCCCAAAGCAAGCCGCGCTATTTGCTTGACAGACTGCTCGGTTTTTATTATTAAACAGTACGAGATGCCGGCACGCGGTATCTCTTCTTCGGATTCTCGGGCTGACGTTCCTTCGGCCGCACGCACGCGGTCAAAGGCGTCTTTTTCACGTCCCGCCGCGCACGGTCTCGCTAAAAGAACGGGGGGGGAACAAACGCGCGCGCGGCACTCGCGGACCCGATCTTCGGGTCCAAAAGAAAACTCTCTAAGAAGCGGAGCAGGCGGGCCAAAGAGGTGCCGCCTTCTTTGCGCCGCGCTTCTTTCCTCGCCCAGACGTGGGCCGCCTCTCGCCGCTCTCACGGTACGCCCTAGCGGCGAGGACACGGCGAAACGTTTCGGAAACGACGGCGTTTCCCAGAAGCGTTTCCGCCGCCTCGGGAAAACGGCCGAAGGAGAGGCTCGCGCGGGGCGCGTAACTGGAAAGAACGCTCCGCGCAGAGGCCTCCTCAAGCGAGCAGCCCGGGGCAGGGATGCCGGGCTCTCCGGGAGCGCGGGAGTTCTCACGTCCTTACCGAGCACGAGGAAATGCTTTTTCACCGGGAGGGTGACCGAGCAGCGGAGCAGGTTGCCCCGAGAGGTTGCGGAGTCTCCTTCTCTGGAGACGGCGCAAAGCCGCCCGGACGCGATCCCGTGCGAGGCGCTCTGGGCCACCCTGCTCGAGCAGGGGGGTCGCACTAGACGACCTCCAGAGGTCCCTTCCAACCTCAGCGATCCTGCCATCCCGCGAACAGAGAGCGCCGCCGGCGACACACGAGACGCCGCAGCGACGCCCGTCGCCGGAGGGAAGCCTGCGAGAAGAGCGAAAGAAAAGCGGACGGTGAGGACAGAGACGAAGCGACGAGCCCCTCGCGATTCGGACGCGCCTCGCGATTTACGGCCTAGCGTTTCGAGGCGCGCCTTCGGCAATCCCGTCCAAGCAATCGAGTTCCCCCCAAGGCCGAGACGAGGACGAAACGCCTCTCCAAGGAAGGCACGGCAGAAGCGCGCCGGCCTCTAAACCACCGGTTTGTCTCGACACGGGAAAAGCTTCGACGACGCTTTCCCGAGCGGGGCCAACGCGGGGCCCCCCCTCAGCCCCGTGACGGTTTCGATGCCGAACGCCCAGCAGCAACGCAAGTTACGAATGCCAAAAGAGCGCCGCTACAGGGTGCAAAGCCTAGCTCAAATTTCGGCAGCCAAAAGCAAACCTGTGGCAGAAGGAGCCGGCTGCAGCTGCAGGCTGGCGAGGCCTCGCGGGCGACGCTCCTCTGGCTGGCTGTGCAGCTGAATTCCTCCTCCTCCCGTTGGCTCGCGCTGGCACGTGGCAGCTCTGGTCGACGGAGACCCGGTGAAAGCCAGAAAACAAGAAGAAAAAACAAAAAACAACTGAAAACAAGGGAAGAGGGAGGGAGGGAGGGAGGGAGGGAGGGAGGGAGGGAGGGAGGGAGGGAGGGAGGGAAGGAAGGAAGGAAGGAAGGAAGGAAGGAAGGAAGGAAGGAGAAAAGAAGCAAGCTCACTCTCTCTCTCTCACATTAATTATTAATTAATTACTTGCTGATTCAAAGCTCGGCAGAAAATCCGCACAATCCAAAGGTGTTGCTAAGCTCACCGGCGCATCTGCTATGCGAGAAGGAAGGAGTCCCAATTCCGCAAGGCTCTCCCTTTTCTTCCAGCTGCCGGCTTCCTGCTGCCCCAAAGACCAGTGCCAGGCAAGTCGCCCGGGGTCGCGCTAACTGAGCCTTCCTGAAAGGCACCTCTTCGTCTTACCGCTCGCACGCTCGCCTCTCCCTCTCTCTCCGGCCACCTGACCGCCGTTCCCCTAAGACGGGAATTGGCCGCCTCGGAGCTCTTAAAGCTCGACGCTTCGCAGACGCAGAGAGAGAGAGAGTCGCGCGCACGCAAACGGACGGACGCAGCAGCGTCCTTTCCGTCACGCGTACGCACCTCCCGTTAGGTGTCGGTCATCGGTTATTCCGATCGCCATTACCGGCGAACCTTCCTCGCCGGGAGGAACGAACGAACGGGCTTTCCCTTTCGGGGCGACGGAGACGGCTCTCGCTCGGTCCCCTTCGATTTCGTTACTTCGGCTCGCTGACGTTTTTCTGGTCTCTTCGGCTTCGGCCGCGGCGACGACGAATCTAAAAATTAAACGTCCCGTCTTTCCTTTTCTACGTACGCGCGGACGATAACAAAACGGAAACGCAAACGACCGAAGCAAAACCAAGGCAGCTACGGTTAACGAGAGCCGCAGGGCAGCGACGGGTCGCTCGGCCCTCAGCGCCGCCTCCGGGAGGGAGGCCGAAAGAACGAACGTTCCGCATCGGGAGTTACCTCGGTTACCCGGGCCAGAACACGCCTCCTACTGTCGCAGCTTCTGGGGAGACCGAGGGTCCGCTGCCGCGTTTTCGCTTCCTCCTTTCAGCCCGCCCCTTCGGGAGTAAGCGCAAAAAACCGCTCGCTCGTCCGCCTTTGCTCTTTGTCAGCGCTTGCTATCGTCGCTTCCGCCTCTGTAACGAAGAGAGAAAATTGCATTTCGCTTCCAAGAAAACACTTCGACTTACGACGCGCTTCCTTTTTCTCTTTCCCGGGTTTTTTTTTTTTTTTTTTTTCCCCTCCCCTTTCTTTCTTTTTCCTTCTTTCCCTCAAAGGAAAGGTCTTAATACACCGCTTCGCATCGTACGGTACGGGGCAAGCCGTTTGGAAACGCTACAGGGCCGACGCCGCGCCGCAACCCTGCTCCGGGGTCCGCCTGCCCCCCCGCTCCGCCGCGCCCCGCCGCGCCGCCTCCGCAGGGGCGAGCGCGCGCCCCGGCCCGCGCTGCCAACGAACCGGCGCCCTAAACGCCGCGCACGCAAAACGCAAAGTCACACCCGCGCTCCCGGCGCGGCGCCGGGTCCCAGCCCGCCCCCCCCCCCCCACTCGCCCCGCACCGCCGCCTCCACGCAGCGACGGCCGCAGCGGGCAGGACGCAGCCCGACGCCCCCCGAACCTACGCGTTCGCCTCACCCGGGGGCCCCACATCCTTCACGCCACCTCCGCCCTCACCCGCCGCCGCCCAGCAAAAACGCCCTCCCTGCTCGCCGCCATCTTGCTTCCCCGCCGCCGCGCACGCGACGCTCGCCAACGGACCGCGGCGGCAGTGGCGCTTGAGCACCGCGCATGCGCCGGCTCGGACGGCGCGGGGGGGGGGGAGCGAGGGGAACGCGAGGGGCGGGGGGGGGAGCGGGATGGGAGCGGGAGGGGCGGGGGGGAGCCGAGGAATCCCGAGGGGCGGGGGGGAGCGAGGGGAGCGGGAAGGGCGGGGGGGGGAGCCGGGGGAGCCCGAGGGGCGGGGGGGGGAGCGAGGGGAGCGGGAGGGGCGGGGGGGGGAGCGGGAGGGGAGCGGGGGAGCGAGAAGGGCGGGGGGGGGAGCCGGGGGAGCCCGAGGGGCGGGGGGGGAGCCGGGGAATCCCGAGGGGCGGGGGGGGGGAGCGAGGGGAGCGGGAAGGGCGGGGGGGGGAGCCGGGGGAGCCCGAGGGGCGGGCGGGAGCACGAAGGGAGGCCAGACCCGCAATGGCGCACTCGCGTGCTCATGGCGCGGCGCTGCAGCCGGGCGGCTCACGCGTGCGAACCGCAGCTCGCCGCGGCAGCCCGGGGCTCCCAGCGAGCGCCCCGGGGCTGCCCGTGCCCGTGGCCGCTCCAAGAGCACCGGGAAGGGGCGACGAGCACGCTCCATTCGCTTACCCGTTACCGAAACGGCGGAGAGCAGCAGCAAACATGGCGACCGGCACTGAGCATGTGCGCGCCGGCTGTCTGCGCATGCGCGCCCCCCCCCCCCCACGGGGTGCAGTACCGCTTTTCGGACACAGGGTGGCAGCAGTGAGCACGTCGGAACCCACTGCGCATGCGCGCCCCCCCCACCGGGTGCAGTACCGCTTTTTGGACACAGGGTGGCAGCAGTGAGCACGTCGGAACCCAGTGCGCATGCGCGCCCCCCCACCGGGTGCAGTACCGCTTTTCGGACACAGGGTGGCAGCAGTGAGCACGTCGGAACCCAGTGCGCATGCGCGCCCCCCCAACAGGGTGCAGTACCGCTTTTTGGACACAGGGTGGCAGCAGTGAGCGCGGCGGAACCCAGTGCGCGTGCGCGCCCCCCCTTTCCGTGCCGTACCGCTTTTTTGACGCCCCGAGGGGAGCAGTGAGCGCAGCCGGCCACCGTGCACCCGCGCGCCCCCCTTACCGTGCCATACCGCTTTTTTGACGCCCCGAGGGAGCAGTGAGCGCAGCCGGCCACCGTGCGCGTGCGCGCCCCCCTTTCCGTGCCGTACCACTTTTTTGACGCCCCCAGCGCAGCAGGGCGCGCGGCCGGCCACCGTGCGCGTGCGCGCCCCCCTTTCCGTGCCATACCGCTTTTTTGACGCCCCGAGGGGAGCAGTGAGCGCAGCCGGCCGCCGTGCGCGTGCGCGCCCCCCTTTCCGTGCCATACCGCTTCTTTGACGCCCCGAAGGCAGCAGGGCGCGCGGCTCGCCGCCGTGCGCGTGCGCGTCCCCCCTTTCCGTGCCATACCGCTTCTTTGACGCCCCGAAGGCAGCAGGGTGCGCGGCCGGCCACCGTGCGCTGTGCGCGCCCCCCTTTCCGTGCCATACCGCTTCTTTGACGCCCCGAAGGCAGCAGGGCGCGCGGCTCGCCGCCGTGCGCGTGCGCGTCCCCCCTTTCCGTGCCATACCGCTTCTTTGACGCCCCGAAGGCAGCAGGGCGCGCGTCCGGCCGCCGTGCGCGTGCGCGTCCCCCCTTTCCGTGCCATACCGCTTTTTTGACGCCCCCAGCGCAGCAGGGCGCGCGTCCGGCCGCCGTGCGCGTGCGCGTCCCCCCTTTCCGTGCCATACCGCTTCTTTGACGCCCCCAGCGCAGCAGGGCGCGCGGCCGGCCGCCGTGCGCGTCCGCGTCCCCCCTTTCCGTGCCATACCGCTTTTTTGACGCCCCGAGGGGAGCAGTGAGCGCAGCCGGCCACCGTGCGCATGCGCGTCCCCCCTTTCCGTGCCATACTGCTTTTTTGACGCCCCCAGCGCAGCAGGGCGCGCGGCCGGCCGCCGTGCGCGTCCGCGTCCCCCCTTTCCGTGCCATACCGCTTTTTTGACGCCCCGAGGGGAGCAGTGAGCGCAGCCGGCCACCGTGCGCGTGCGCGCCCCCCTTTCCGTGCCGTACCGCTTTTTTGACGCCCCGAGGGCAGCAGGGCGCGCGGCCGCCCCCGGCACGCGCACACCGCTGCAGAGCCCTGCAGAGCCCCCCCGCCTGCCCTTTGCAGAGATTTCACCCCCCTCGCCTCCGCTCATCTGCCCTTATTTACAGCGCCTGCTGCGAGGCGCAGCGTCGCCGCGTGTCGTGCTCGAGCCGCTGCTCCTAGAGGCTTCAGTAACAGCGCTTTCCTTTGAACATCGTTGCAAAATACTCCACAGACAAAAAAGAGTCAGAGGCTGCACTTAAAAAAACAAAACGAAAACAAAAAACCACCCACCTACTTAACGGGACAATTTGCAAGCGTTCCAAGAAGCAGCCGTTCTTCTTTAGGGCTTTCGACCTCTCGCCTTTACTGATCGTTAAACAAAATAAACAGCCCAAAGCAAGCCGCGCTATTTGCTTGACAGACTGCTCGGTTTTTATTATTAAACAGTACGAGATGCCGGCACGCGGTATCTCTTCTTCGGATTCTCGGGCTGACGTTCCTTCGGCCGCACGCACGCGGTCAAAGGCGTCTTTTTCACGTCCCGCCGCGCACGGTCTCGCTAAAAGAACGGGGGGGGAACAAACGCGCGCGCGGCACTCGCGGACCCGATCTTCGGGTCCAAAAGAAAACTCTCTAAGAAGCGGAGCAGGCGGGCCAAAGAGGTGCCGCCTTCTTTGCGCCGCGCTTCTTTCCTCGCCCAGACGTGGGCCGCCTCTCGCCGCTCTCACGGTACGCCCTAGCGGCGAGGACACGGCGAAACGTTTCGGAAACGACGGCGTTTCCCAGAAGCGTTTCCGCCGCCTCGGGAAAACGGCCGAAGGAGAGGCTCGCGCGGGGCGCGTAACTGGAAAGAACGCTCCGCGCAGAGGCCTCCTCAAGCGAGCAGCCCGGGGCAGGGATGCCGGGCTCTCCGGGAGCGCGGGAGTTCTCACGTCCTTACCGAGCACGAGGAAATGCTTTTTCACCGGGAGGGTGACCGAGCAGCGGAGCAGGTTGCCCCGAGAGGTTGCGGAGTCTCCTTCTCTGGAGACGGCGCAAAGCCGCCCGGACGCGATCCCGTGCGAGGCGCTCTGGGCCACCCTGCTCGAGCAGGGGGGTCGCACTAGACGACCTCCAGAGGTCCCTTCCAACCTCAGCGATCCTGCCATCCCGCGAACAGAGAGCGCCGCCGGCGACACACGAGACGCCGCAGCGACGCCCGTCGCCGGAGGGAAGCCTGCGAGAAGAGCGAAAGAAAAGCGGACGGTGAGGACAGAGACGAAGCGACGAGCCCCTCGCGATTCGGACGCGCCTCGCGATTTACGGCCTAGCGTTTCGAGGCGCGCCTTCGGCAATCCCGTCCAAGCAATCGAGTTCCCCCCAAGGCCGAGACGAGGACGAAACGCCTCTCCAAGGAAGGCACGGCAGAAGCGCGCCGGCCTCTAAACCACCGGTTTGTCTCGACACGGGAAAAGCTTCGACGACGCTTTCCCGAGCGGGGCCAACGCGGGGCCCCCCCTCAGCCCCGTGACGGTTTCGATGCCGAACGCCCAGCAGCAACGCAAGTTACGAATGCCAAAAGAGCGCCGCTACAGGGTGCAAAGCCTAGCTCAAATTTCGGCAGCCAAAAGCAAACCTGTGGCAGAAGGAGCCGGCTGCAGCTGCAGGCTGGCGAGGCCTCGCGGGCGACGCTCCTCTGGCTGGCTGTGCAGCTGAATTCCTCCTCCTCCCGTTGGCTCGCGCTGGCACGTGGCAGCTCTGGTCGACGGAGACCCGGTGAAAGCCAGAAAACAAGAAGAAAAAACAAAAAAGAACTGAAAACAAGGGAAGAGGGAAGGAAGGAAGGAAGGAAGGAAGGAAGGAAGGAAGGAAGGAAGGAAGGAAGGAAGGAAGGAAGGAAGGAAGGAAGGAAGGAAGGAAGGAAGGAAGGAAGGAAGGAAGGAAGGAAGGAAGGAAGGAAGGAAGGAAGGAAGGAAGGAAGGAAGGAAGGAAGGAAGGAAGGAAGGAGAAGGAAGGAAGGAAGGAAGGAAGGAAGGAAGGAAGGAGGAAGGAAGGAAGCTCACTCTCTCTCTCTCACATTAATTATTAATTAATTACTTGCTGATTCAAAGCTCGGCAGAAAATCCGCACAATCCAAAGGTGTTGCTAAGCTCACCGGCGCATCTGCTATGCGAGAAGGAAGGAGTCCCAATTCCGCAAGGCTCTCCCTTTTCTTCCAGCTGCCGGCTTCCTGCTGCCCCAAAGACCAGTGCCAGGCAAGTCGCCCGGGGTCGCGCTAACTGAGCCTTCCTGAAAGGCACCTCTTCGTCTTACCGCTCGCACGCTCGCCTCTCCCTCTCTCTCCGGCCACCTGACCGCCGTTCCCCTAAGACGGGAATTGGCCGCCTCGGAGCTCTTAAAGCTCGACGCTTCGCAGACGCAGAGAGAGAGAGAGTCGCGCGCACGCAAACGGACGGACGCAGCAGCGTCCTTTCCGTCACGCGTACGCACCTCCCGTTAGGTGTCGGTCATCGGTTATTCCGATCGCCATTACCGGCGAACCTTCCTCGCCGGGAGGAACGAACGAACGGGCTTTCCCTTTCGGGGCGACGGAGACGGCTCTCGCTCGGTCCCCTTCGATTTCGTTACTTCGGCTCGCTGACGTTTTTCTGGTCTCTTCGGCTTCGGCCGCGGCGACGACGAATCTAAAAATTAAACGTCCCGTCTTTCCTTTTCTACGTACGCGCGGACGATAACAAAACGGAACGCAAACGACCGAAGCAAAACCAAGGCAGCTACGGTTAACGAGAGCCGCAGGGCAGCGACGGGTCGCTCGGCCCTCAGCGCCGCCTCCGGGAGGGAGGCCGAAAGAACGAACGTTCCGCATCGGGAGTTACCTCGGTTACCCGGGCCAGAACACGCCTCCTACTGTCGCAGCTTCTGGGGAGACCGAGGGTCCGCTGCCGCGTTTTCGCTTCCTCCTTTCAGCCCGCCCCTTCGGGAGTAAGCGCAAAAAACCGCTCGCTCGTCCGCCTTTGCTCTTTGTCAGCGCTTGCTATCGTCGCTTCCGCCTCTGTAACGAAGAGAGAAAATTGCATTTCGCTTCCAAGAAAACACTTCGACTTACGACGCGCTTCCTTTTTCTCTTTCCCGGGTTTTTTTTTTTTTTTTTTTTTCCCCTCCCCTTTCTTTCTTTTTCCTTCTTTCCCTCAAAGGAAAGGTCTTAATACACCGCTTCGCATCGTACGGTACGGGGCAAGCCGTTTGGAAACGCTACAGGGCCGACGCCGCGCCGCAACCCTGCTCCGGGGTCCGCCTGCCCCCCCGCTCCGCCGCGCCCCGCCGCGCCGCCTCCGCAGGGGCGAGCGCGCGCCCCGGCCCGCGCTGCCAACGAACCGGCGCCCTAAACGCCGCGCACGCAAAACGCAAAGTCACACCCGCGCTCCCGGCGCGGCGCCGGGTCCCAGCCCGCCCCCCCCCCCCCACTCGCCCCGCACCGCCGCCTCCACGCAGCGACGGCCGCAGCGGGCAGGACGCAGCCCGACGCCCCCCGAACCTACGCGTTCGCCTCACCCGGGGGCCCCACATCCTTCACGCCACCTCCGCCCTCACCCGCCGCCGCCCAGCAAAAACGCCCTCCCTGCTCGCCGCCATCTTGCTTCCCCGCCGCCGCGCACGCGACGCTCGCCAACGGACCGCGGCGGCAGTGGCGCTTGAGCACCGCGCATGCGCCGGCTCGGACGGCGCGGGGGGGGGGGAGCGAGGGGAACGCGAGGGGCGGGGGGGGGAGCGGGATGGGAGCGGGAGGGGCGGGGGGGAGCCGAGGAATCCCGAGGGGCGGGGGGGAGCGAGGGGAGCGGGAAGGGCGGGGGGGGGAGCCGGGGGAGCCCGAGGGGCGGGGGGGGAGCGAGGGGAGCGGGAGGGGAGCGGGGGAGCGAGAAGGGCGGGGGGGGGAGCCGGGGGAGCCCGAGGGGCGGGGGGGAGCCGGGGAATCCCGAGGGGCGGGGGGGGGAGCGAGGGGAGCGGGAAGGGCGGGGGGGGGGAGCCGGGGGAGCCCGAGGGGCGGGCGGGAGCACGAAGGGAGGCCAGACCCGCAATGGCGCACTCGCGTGCTCATGGCGCGGCGCTGCAGCCGGGCGGCTCACGCGTGCGAACCGCAGCTCGCCGCGGCAGCCCGGGGCTCCCAGCGAGCGCCCCGGGGCTGCCCGTGCCCGTGGCCGCTCCAAGAGCACCGGGAAGGGGCGACGAGCACGCTCCATTCGCTTACCCGTTACCGAAACGGCGGAGAGCAGCAGCAAACATGGCGACCGGCACTGAGCATGTGCGCGCCGGCTGTCTGCGCATGCGCGCCCCCCCCCCCACGGGGTGCAGTACCGCTTTTCGGACACAGGGTGGCAGCAGTGAGCACGTCGGAACCCACTGCGCATGCGCGCCCCCCCCACCGGGTGCAGTACCGCTTTTTGGACACAGGGTGGCAGCAGTGAGCACGTCGGAACCCAGTGCGCATGCGCGCCCCCCCACCGGGTGCAGTACCGCTTTTCGGACACAGGGTGGCAGCAGTGAGCACGTCGGAACCCAGTGCGCATGCGCGCCCCCCCCACAGGGTGCAGTACCGCTTTTTGGACACAGGGTGGCAGCAGTGAGCGCGGCGGAACCCAGTGCGCGTGCGCGCCCCCCCTTTCCGTGCCGTACCGTTTTTTTGACGCCCCGAGGGGAGCAGTGAGCGCAGCCGGCCACCGTGCACCCGCGCGCCCCCCTTACCGTGCCATACCGCTTTTTTGACGCCCCGAGGGGAGCAGTGAGCGCAGCCGGCCACCGTGCGCGTGCGCGCCCCCCTTTCCGTGCCGTACCACTTTTTTGACGCCCCCAGCGCAGCAGGGCGCGCGGCCGGCCACCGTGCGCGTGCGCGCCCCCCTTTCCGTGCCATACCGCTTTTTTGACGCCCCGAGGGGAGCAGTGAGCGCAGCCGGCCGCCGTGCGCGTGCGCGCCCCCCTTTCCGTGCCATACCGCTTCTTTGACGCCCCGAAGGCAGCAGGGCGCGCGGCTCGCCGCCGTGCGCGTGCGCGTCCCCCCTTTCCGTGCCATACCGCTTCTTTGACGCCCCGAAGGCAGCAGGGTGCGCGGCCGGCCACCGTGCGCTGTGCGCGCCCCCCTTTCCGTGCCATACCGCTTCTTTGACGCCCCGAAGGCAGCAGGGCGCGCGGCTCGCCGCCGTGCGCGTGCGCGTCCCCCCTTTCCGTGCCATACCGCTTCTTTGACGCCCCGAAGGCAGCAGGGCGCGCGTCCGGCCGCCGTGCGCGTGCGCGTCCCCCCTTTCCGTGCCATACCGCTTTTTTGACGCCCCCAGCGCAGCAGGGCGCGCGTCCGGCCGCCGTGCGCGTGCGCGTCCCCCCTTTCCGTGCCATACCGCTTCTTTGACGCCCCCAGCGCAGCAGGGCGCGCGGCCGGCCGCCGTGCGCGTCCGCGTCCCCCCTTTCCGTGCCATACCGCTTTTTTGACGCCCCGAGGGGAGCAGTGAGCGCAGCCGGCCACCGTGCGCATGCGCGTCCCCCCTTTCCGTGCCATACTGCTTTTTTGACGCCCCCAGCGCAGCAGGGCGCGCGGCCGGCCGCCGTGCGCGTCCGCGTCCCCCCTTTCCGTGCCATACCGCTTTTTTGACGCCCCGAGGGGAGCAGTGAGCGCAGCCGGCCACCGTGCGCGTGCGCGCCCCCCTTTCCGTGCCATACCGCTTCTTTGACGCCCCGAGGGCAGCAGGGCGCGCGGCCGCCCCCGGCACGCGCACACCGCTGCAGAGCCCCTGCAGAGCCCCCCCGCCTGCCCTTTGCAGAGATTTCACCCCCTCGCCTCGGCTCATCTGCCCTTATTTACAGCGCCTGCTGCGAGGCGCAGCGTCGCCGCGTGTCGTGCTCGAGCCGCTGCTCCTAGAGGCTTCAGTAACAGCGCTTTCCTTTGAACATCGTTGCAAAATACTCCACAGACAAAAAAGAGTCAGAGGCTGCACTTAAAAAAACAAAACGAAAACAAAAAAACCACCCACCTACTTAACGGGACAATTTGCAAGCGTTCCAAGAAGCAGCCGTTCTTCTTTAGGGCTTTCGACCTCTCGCCTTTACTGATCGTTAAACAAAATAAACAGCCCAAAGCAAGCCGCGCTATTTGCTTGACAGACTGCTCGGTTTTTATTATTAAACAGTACGAGATGCCGGCACGCGGTATCTCTTCTTCGGATTCTCGGGCTGACGTTCCTTCGGCCGCACGCACGCGGTCAAAGGCGTCTTTTTCACGTCCCGCCGCGCACGGTCTCGCTAAAAGAACGGGGGGGGAACAAACGCGCGCGCGGCACTCGCGGACCCGATCTTCGGGTCCAAAAGAAAACTCTCTAAGAAGCGGAGCAGGCGGGCCAAAGAGGTGCCGCCTTCTTTGCGCCGCGCTTCTTTCCTCGCCCAGACGTGGGCCGCCTCTCGCCGCTCTCACGGTACGCCCTAGCGGCGAGGACACGGCGAAACGTTTCGGAAACGACGGCGTTTCCCAGAAGCGTTTCCGCCGCCTCGGGAAAACGGCCGAAGGAGAGGCTCGCGCGGGGCGCGTAACTGGAAAGAACGCTCCGCGCAGAGGCCTCCTCAAGCGAGCAGCCCGGGGCAGGGATGCCGGGCTCTCCGGGAGCGCGGGAGTTCTCACGTCCTTACCGAGCACGAGGAAATGCTTTTTCACCGGGAGGGTGACCGAGCAGCGGAGCAGGTTGCCCCGAGAGGTTGCGGAGTCTCCTTCTCTGGAGACGGCGCAAAGCCGCCCGGACGCGATCCCGTGCGAGGCGCTCTGGGCCACCCTGCTCGAGCAGGGGGGTCGCACTAGACGACCTCCAGAGGTCCCTTCCAACCTCAGCGATCCTGCCATCCCGCGAACAGAGAGCGCCGCCGGCGACACACGAGACGCCGCAGCGACGCCCGTCGCCGGAGGGAAGCCTGCGAGAAGAGCGAAAGAAAAGCGGACGGTGAGGACAGAGACGAAGCGACGAGCCCCTCGCGATTCGGACGCGCCTCGCGATTTACGGCCTAGCGTTTCGAGGCGCGCCTTCGGCAATCCCGTCCAAGCAATCGAGTTCCCCCCAAGGCCGAGACGAGGACGAAACGCCTCTCCAAGGAAGGCACGGCAGAAGCGCGCCGGCCTCTAAACCACCGGTTTGTCTCGACACGGGAAAAGCTTCGACGACGCTTTCCCGAGCGGGGCCAACGCGGGGCCCCCCCTCAGCCCCGTGACGGTTTCGATGCCGAACGCCCAGCAGCAACGCAAGTTACGAATGCCAAAAGAGCGCCGCTACAGGGTGCAAAGCCTAGCTCAAATTTCGGCAGCCAAAAGCAAACCTGTGGCAGAAGGAGCCGGCTGCAGCTGCAGGCTGGCGAGGCCTCGCGGGCGACGCTCCTCTGGCTGGCTGTGCAGCTGAATTCCTCCTCCTCCCGTTGGCTCGCGCTGGCACGTGGCAGCTCTGGTCGACGGAGACCCGGTGAAAGCCAGAAAACAAGAAGAAAAAACAAAAAACAACTGAAAACAAGGGAAGAGGGAGGGAGGGAGGGAGGGAGGGAGGGAGGAGGGAGGGAGGGAGGGAGGGAAGGAAGGAAGGAAGGAAGGAAGGAAGGAAGGAAGGAGAAAAGAAGCAAGCTCACTCTCTCTCTCTCACATTAATTATTAATTAATTACTTGCTGATTCAAAGCTCGGCAGAAAATCCGCACAATCCAAAGGTGTTGCTAAGCTCACCGGCGCATCTGCTATGCGAGAAGGAAGGAGTCCCAATTCCGCAAGGCTCTCCCTTTTCTTCCAGCTGCCGGCTTCCTGCTGCCCCAAAGACCAGTGCCAGGCAAGTCGCCCGGGGTCGCGCTAACTGAGCCTTCCTGAAAGGCACCTCTTCGTCTTACCGCTCGCACGCTCGCCTCTCCCTCTCTCTCCGGCCACCTGACCGCCGTTCCCCTAAGACGGGAATTGGCCGCCTCGGAGCTCTTAAAGCTCGACGCTTCGCAGACGCAGAGAGAGAGAGAGTCGCGCGCACGCAAACGGACGGACGCAGCAGCGTCCTTTCCGTCACGCGTACGCACCTCCCGTTAGGTGTCGGTCATCGGTTATTCCGATCGCCATTACCGGCGAACCTTCCTCGCCGGGAGGAACGAACGAACGGGCTTTCCCTTTCGGGGCGACGGAGACGGCTCTCGCTCGGTCCCCTTCGATTTCGTTACTTCGGCTCGCTGACGTTTTTCTGGTCTCTTCGGCTTCGGCCGCGGCGACGACGAATCTAAAAATTAAACGTCCCGTCTTTCCTTTTCTACGTACGCGCGGACGATAACAAAACGGAACGCAAACGACCGAAGCAAAACCAAGGCAGCTACGGTTAACGAGAGCCGCAGGGCAGCGACGGGTCGCTCGGCCCTCAGCGCCGCCTCCGGGAGGGAGGCCGAAAGAACGAACGTTCCGCATCGGGAGTTACCTCGGTTACCCGGGCCAGAACACGCCTCCTACTGTCGCAGCTTCTGGGGAGACCGAGGGTCCGCTGCCGCGTTTTCGCTTCCTCCTTTCAGCCCGCCCCTTCGGGAGTAAGCGCAAAAAACCGCTCGCTCGTCCGCCTTTGCTCTTTGTCAGCGCTTGCTATCGTCGCTTCCGCCTCTGTAACGAAGAGAGAAAATTGCATTTCGCTTCCAAGAAAACACTTCGACTTACGACGCGCTTCCTTTTTCTCTTTCCCGGGTTTTTTTTTTTTTTTTTTTTCCCCTCCCCTTTCTTTCTTTTTCCTTCTTTCCCTCAAAGGAAAGGTCTTAATACACCGCTTCGCATCGTACGGTACGGGGCAAGCCGTTTGGAAACGCTACAGGGCCGACGCCGCGCCGCAACCCTGCTCCGGGGTCCGCCTGCCCCCCCGCTCCGCCGCGCCCCGCCGCGCCGCCTCCGCAGGGGCGAGCGCGCGCCCCGGCCCGCGCTGCCAACGAACCGGCGCCCTAAACGCCGCGCACGCAAAACGCAAAGTCACACCCGCGCTCCCGGCGCGGCGCCGGGTCCCAGCCCGCCCCCCCCCCCCCACTCGCCCCGCACCGCCGCCTCCACGCAGCGACGGCCGCAGCGGGCAGGACGCAGCCCGACGCCCCCCGAACCTACGCGTTCGCCTCACCCGGGGGCCCCACATCCTTCACGCCACCTCCGCCCTCACCCGCCGCCGCCCAGCAAAAACGCCCTCCCTGCTCGCCGCCATCTTGCTTCCCCGCCGCCGCGCACGCGACGCTCGCCAACGGACCGCGGCGGCAGTGGCGCTTGAGCACCGCGCATGCGCCGGCTCGGACGGCGCGGGGGGGGGGAGCGAGGGGAACGCGAGGGGCGGGGGGGGGAGCGGGATGGGAGCGGGAGGGGCGGGGGGGAGCCGAGGAATCCCGAGGGGCGGGGGGGAGCGAGGGGAGCGGGAAGGGCGGGGGGGGGAGCCGGGGGAGCCCGAGGGGCGGGGGGGGAGCGAGGGGAGCGGGAGGGGCGGGGGGGGAGCGGGAGGGGAGCGGGGGAGCGAGAAGGGCGGGGGGGGGAGCCGGGGGAGCCCGAGGGGCGGGGGGGAGCCGGGGAATCCCGAGGGGCGGGGGGGGGGAGCGAGGGGAGCGGGAAGGGCGGGGGGGGGAGCCGGGGGAGCCCGAGGGGCGGGCGGGAGCACGAAGGGAGGCCAGACCCGCAATGGCGCACTCGCGTGCTCATGGCGCGGCGCTGCAGCCGGGCGGCTCACGCGTGCGAACCGCAGCTCGCCGCGGCAGCCCGGGGCTCCCAGCGAGCGCCCCGGGGCTGCCCGTGCCCGTGGCCGCTCCAAGAGCACCGGGAAGGGGCGACGAGCACGCTCCATTCGCTTACCCGTTACCGAAACGGCGGAGAGCAGCAGCAAACATGGCGACCGGCACTGAGCATGTGCGCGCCGGCTGTCTGCGCATGCGCGCCCCCCCCCCACGGGGTGCAGTACCGCTTTTCGGACACAGGGTGGCAGCAGTGAGCACGTCGGAACCCAGTGCGCATGCGCGCCCCCCCACCGGGTGCAGTACCGCTTTTCGGACACAGGGTGGCAGCAGTGAGCACGTCGGAACCCAGTGCGCATGCGCGCCCCCCCCACAGGGTGCAGTACCGCTTTTTGGACACAGGGTGGCAGCAGTGAGCGCGGCGGAACCCAGTGCGCGTGCGCGCCCCCCCTTTCCGTGCCGTACCGCTTTTTTGACGCCCCGAGGGGAGCAGTGAGCGCAGCCGGCCACCGTGCACCCGCGCGCCCCCCTTACCGTGCCATACCGCTTTTTTGACGCCCCGAGGGGAGCAGTGAGCGCAGCCGGCCACCGTGCGCGTGCGCGCCCCCCTTTCCGTGCCGTACCACTTTTTTGACGCCCCCAGCGCAGCAGGGCGCGCGGCCGGCCACCGTGCGCGTGCGCGCCCCCCTTTCCGTGCCATACCGCTTTTTTGACGCCCCGAGGGGAGCAGTGAGCGCAGCCGGCCGCCGTGCGCGTGCGCGCCCCCCTTTCCGTGCCATACCGCTTCTTTGACGCCCCGAAGGCAGCAGGGCGCGCGGCTCGCCGCCGTGCGCGTGCGCGTCCCCCCTTTCCGTGCCATACCGCTTCTTTGACGCCCCGAAGGCAGCAGGGTGCGCGGCCGGCCACCGTGCGCAGTGCGCGCCCCCCTTTCCGTGCCATACCGCTTCTTTGACGCCCCGAAGGCAGCAGGGCGCGCGGCTCGCCGCCGTGCGCGTGCGCGTCCCCCCTTTCCGTGCCATACCGCTTCTTTGACGCCCCGAAGGCAGCAGGGCGCGCGTCCGGCCGCCGTGCGCGTGCGCGTCCCCCCTTTCCGTGCCATACCGCTTTTTTGACGCCCCCAGCGCAGCAGGGCGCGCGTCCGGCCGCCGTGCGCGTGCGCGTCCCCCCTTTCCGTGCCATACCGCTTCTTTGACGCCCCCAGCGCAGCAGGGCGCGCGGCCGGCCGCCGTGCGCGTCCGCGTCCCCCCTTTCCGTGCCATACCGCTTTTTTGACGCCCCGAGGGGAGCAGTGAGCGCAGCCGGCCACCGTGCGCATGCGCGTCCCCCCTTTCCGTGCCATACTGCTTTTTTGACGCCCCCAGCGCAGCAGGGCGCGCGGCCGGCCGCCGTGCGCGTCCGCGTCCCCCCTTTCCGTGCCATACCGCTTTTTTGACGCCCCGAGGGGAGCAGTGAGCGCAGCCGGCCACCGTGCGCGTGCGCGCCCCCCTTTCCGTGCCGTACCGCTTTTTTGACGCCCCGAGGGCAGCAGGGCGCGCGGCCGCCCCCGGCACGCGCACACCGCTGCAGAGCCCTGCAGAGCCCCCCCGCCTGCCCTTTGCAGAGATTTCACCCCCCTCGCCTCCGCTCATCTGCCCTTATTTACAGCGCCTGCTGCGAGGCGCAGCGTCGCCGCGTGTCGTGCTCGAGCCGCTGCTCCTAGAGGCTTCAGTAACAGCGCTTTCCTTTGAACATCGTTGCAAAATACTCCACAGACAAAAAAGAGTCAGAGGCTGCACTTAAAAAAACAAAACGAAAACAAAAAAACCACCCACCTACTTAACGGGACAATTTGCAAGCGTTCCAAGAAGCAGCCGTTCTTCTTTAGGGCTTTCGACCTCTCGCCTTTACTGATCGTTAAACAAAATAAACAGCCCAAAGCAAGCCGCGCTATTTGCTTGACAGACTGCTCGGTTTTTATTATTAAACAGTACGAGATGCCGGCACGCGGTATCTCTTCTTCGGATTCTCGGGCTGACGTTCCTTCGGCCGCACGCACGCGGTCAAAGGCGTCTTTTTCACGTCCCGCCGCGCACGGTCTCGCTAAAAGAACGGGGGGGGAACAAACGCGCGCGCGGCACTCGCGGACCCGATCTTCGGGTCCAAAAGAAAACTCTCTAAGAAGCGGAGCAGGCGGGCCAAAGAGGTGCCGCCTTCTTTGCGCCGCGCTTCTTTCCTCGCCCAGACGTGGGCCGCCTCTCGCCGCTCTCACGGTACGCCCTAGCGGCGAGGACACGGCGAAACGTTTCGGAAACGACGGCGTTTCCCAGAAGCGTTTCCGCCGCCTCGGGAAAACGGCCGAAGGAGAGGCTCGCGCGGGGCGCGTAACTGGAAAGAACGCTCCGCGCAGAGGCCTCCTCAAGCGAGCAGCCCGGGGCAGGGATGCCGGGCTCTCCGGGAGCGCGGGAGTTCTCACGTCCTTACCGAGCACGAGGAAATGCTTTTTCACCGGGAGGGTGACCGAGCAGCGGAGCAGGTTGCCCCGAGAGGTTGCGGAGTCTCCTTCTCTGGAGACGGCGCAAAGCCGCCCGGACGCGATCCCGTGCGAGGCGCTCTGGGCCACCCTGCTCGAGCAGGGGGGTCGCACTAGACGACCTCCAGAGGTCCCTTCCAACCTCAGCGATCCTGCCATCCCGCGAACAGAGAGCGCCGCCGGCGACACACGAGACGCCGCAGCGACGCCCGTCGCCGGAGGGAAGCCTGCGAGAAGAGCGAAAGAAAAGCGGACGGTGAGGACAGAGACGAAGCGACGAGCCCCTCGCGATTCGGACGCGCCTCGCGATTTACGGCCTAGCGTTTCGAGGCGCGCCTTCGGCAATCCCGTCCAAGCAATCGAGTTCCCCCCAAGGCCGAGACGAGGACGAAACGCCTCTCCAAGGAAGGCACGGCAGAAGCGCGCCGGCCTCTAAACCACCGGTTTGTCTCGACACGGGAAAAGCTTCGACGACGCTTTCCCGAGCGGGGCCAACGCGGGGCCCCCCCTCAGCCCCGTGACGGTTTCGATGCCGAACGCCCAGCAGCAACGCAAGTTACGAATGCCAAAAGAGCGCCGCTACAGGGTGCAAAGCCTAGCTCAAATTTCGGCAGCCAAAAGCAAACCTGTGGCAGAAGGAGCCGGCTGCAGCTGCAGGCTGGCGAGGCCTCGCGGGCGACGCTCCTCTGGCTGGCTGTGCAGCTGAATTCCTCCTCCTCCCGTTGGCTCGCGCTGGCACGTGGCAGCTCTGGTCGACGGAGACCCGGTGAAAGCCAGAAAACAAGAAGAAAAAACAAAAAACAACTGAAAACAAGGGAAGAGGGAGGGAGGGAGGGAGGGAGGGAGGGAGGGAGGGAGGGAGGGAGGGAGGGAAGGAAGGAAGGAAGGAAGGAAGGAAGGAAGGAAGGAGAAAAGAAGCAAGCTCACTCTCTCTCTCTCACATTAATTATTAATTAATTACTTGCTGATTCAAAGCTCGGCAGAAAATCCGCACAATCCAAAGGTGTTGCTAAGCTCACCGGCGCATCTGCTATGCGAGAAGGAAGGAGTCCCAATTCCGCAAGGCTCTCCCTTTTCTTCCAGCTGCCGGCTTCCTGCTGCCCCAAAGACCAGTGCCAGGCAAGTCGCCCGGGGTCGCGCTAACTGAGCCTTCCTGAAAGGCACCTCTTCGTCTTACCGCTCGCACGCTCGCCTCTCCCTCTCTCTCCGGCCACCTGACCGCCGTTCCCCTAAGACGGGAATTGGCCGCCTCGGAGCTCTTAAAGCTCGACGCTTCGCAGACGCAGAGAGAGAGAGAGTCGCGCGCACGCAAACGGACGGACGCAGCAGCGTCCTTTCCGTCACGCGTACGCACCTCCCGTTAGGTGTCGGTCATCGGTTATTCCGATCGCCATTACCGGCGAACCTTCCTCGCCGGGAGGAACGAACGAACGGGCTTTCCCTTTCGGGGCGACGGAGACGGCTCTCGCTCGGTCCCCTTCGATTTCGTTACTTCGGCTCGCTGACGTTTTTCTGGTCTCTTCGGCTTCGGCCGCGGCGACGACGAATCTAAAAATTAAACGTCCCGTCTTTCCTTTTCTACGTACGCGCGGACGATAACAAAACGGAACGCAAACGACCGAAGCAAAACCAAGGCAGCTACGGTTAACGAGAGCCGCAGGGCAGCGACGGGTCGCTCGGCCCTCAGCGCCGCCTCCGGGAGGGAGGCCGAAAGAACGAACGTTCCGCATCGGGAGTTACCTCGGTTACCCGGGCCAGAACACGCCTCCTACTGTCGCAGCTTCTGGGGAGACCGAGGGTCCGCTGCCGCGTTTTCGCTTCCTCCTTTCAGCCCGCCCCTTCGGGAGTAAGCGCAAAAAACCGCTCGCTCGTCCGCCTTTGCTCTTTGTCAGCGCTTGCTATCGTCGCTTCCGCCTCTGTAACGAAGAGAGAAAATTGCATTTCGCTTCCAAGAAAACACTTCGACTTACGACGCGCTTCCTTTTTCTCTTTCCCGGGTTTTTTTTTTTTTTTTTTTTCCCCTCCCCTTTCTTTCTTTTTCCTTCTTTCCCTCAAAGGAAAGGTCTTAATACACCGCTTCGCATCGTACGGTACGGGGCAAGCCGTTTGGAAACGCTACAGGGCCGACGCCGCGCCGCAACCCTGCTCCGGGGTCCGCCTGCCCCCCCGCTCCGCCGTGCCCCGCCGCGCCGCCTCCGCAGGGGCGAGCGCGCGCCCCGGCCCGCGCTGCCAACGAACCGGCGCCCTAAACGCCGCGCACGCAAAACGCAAAGTCACACCCGCGCTCCCGGCGCGGCGCCGGGTCCCAGCCCGCCCCCCCCCCCCCACTCGCCCCGCACCGCCGCCTCCACGCAGCGACGGCCGCAGCGGGCAGGACGCAGCCCGACGCCCCCCGAACCTACGCGTTCGCCTCACCCGGGGGCCCCACATCCTTCACGCCACCTCCGCCCTCACCCGCCGCCGCCCAGCAAAAACGCCCTCCCTGCTCGCCGCCATCTTGCTTCCCCGCCGCCGCGCACGCGACGCTCGCCAACGGACCGCGGCGGCAGTGGCGCTTGAGCACCGCGCATGCGCCGGCTCGGACGGCGCGGGGGGGGGGGAGCGAGGGGAACGCGAGGGGCGGGGGGGGGAGCGGGATGGGAGCGGGAGGGGCGGGGGGGGAGCCGAGGAATCCCGAGGGGCGGGGGGGAGCGAGGGGAGCGGGAAGGGCGGGGGGGGGAGCCGGGGGAGCCCGAGGGGCGGGGGGGGAGCGAGGGGAGCGGGAGGGGAGCGGGGGAGCGAGAAGGGCGGGGGGGGGAGCCGGGGGAGCCCGAGGGGCGGGGGGGAGCCGGGGAATCCCGAGGGGCGGGGGGGGGAGCGAGGGGAGCGGGAAGGGCGGGGGGGGGAGCCGGGGGAGCCCGAGGGGCGGGCGGGAGCACGAAGGGAGGCCAGACCCGCAATGGCGCACTCGCGTGCTCATGGCGCGGCGCTGCAGCCGGGCGGCTCACGCGTGCGAACCGCAGCTCGCCGCGGCAGCCCGGGGCTCCCAGCGAGCGCCCCGGGGCTGCCCGTGCCCGTGGCCGCTCCAAGAGCACCGGGAAGGGGCGACGAGCACGCTCCATTCGCTTACCCGTTACCGAAACGGCGGAGAGCAGCAGCAAACATGGCGACCGGCACTGAGCATGTGCGCGCCGGCTGTCTGCGCATGCGCGCCCCCCCCCACGGGGTGCAGTACCGCTTTTCGGACACAGGGTGGCAGCAGTGAGCACGTCGGAACCCACTGCGCATGCGCGCCCCCCCCACCGGGTGCAGTACCGCTTTTTGGACACAGGGTGGCAGCAGTGAGCACGTCGGAACCCAGTGCGCATGCGCGCCCCCCCCACAAGGTGCAGTACCGCTTTTTGGACACAGGGTGGCAGCAGTGAGCGCGG
The DNA here is from genome assembly GCF_036417845.1 of Apteryx mantelli. Classification (NCBI taxonomy): domain Eukaryota; kingdom Metazoa; phylum Chordata; class Aves; order Apterygiformes; family Apterygidae; genus Apteryx; species Apteryx mantelli. The sequence continues at coordinate 54,415 of NW_027118581.1, read as the reverse complement.
CGGAACCCAGTGCGCGTGCGCGCCCCCCCTTTCCGTGCCGTACCGCTTTTTTGACGCCCCGAGGGGAGCAGTGAGCGCAGCCGGCCACCGTGCACCCGCGCGCCCCCCTTACCGTGCCATACCGCTTTTTTGACGCCCCGAGGGGAGCAGTGAGCGCAGCCGGCCACCGTGCGCGTGCGCGCCCCCCTTTCCGTGCCGTACCACTTTTTTGACGCCCCCAGCGCAGCAGGGCGCGCGGCCGGCCACCGTGCGCGTGCGCGCCCCCCTTTCCGTGCCATACCGCTTTTTTGACGCCCCGAGGGGAGCAGTGAGCGCAGCCGGCCGCCGTGCGCGTGCGCGCCCCCCTTTCCGTGCCATACCGCTTCTTTGACGCCCCGAAGGCAGCAGGGCGCGCGGCTCGCCGCCGTGCGCGTGCGCGTCCCCCCTTTCCGTGCCATACCGCTTCTTTGACGCCCCGAAGGCAGCAGGGTGCGCGGCCGGCCACCGTGCGCGTGCGCGCCCCCCTTTCCGTGCCATACCGCTTCTTTGACGCCCCGAAGGCAGCAGGGCGCGCGGCTCGCCGCCGTGCGCGTGCGCGTCCCCCCTTTCCGTGCCATACCGCTTCTTTGACGCCCCGAAGGCAGCAGGGCGCGCGTCCGGCCGCCGTGCGCGTGCGCGTCCCCCCTTTCCGTGCCATACCGCTTTTTTGACGCCCCCAGCGCAGCAGGGCGCGCGTCCGGCCGCCGTGCGCGTGCGCGTCCCCCCTTTCCGTGCCATACCGCTTCTTTGACGCCCCCAGCGCAGCAGGGCGCGCGGCCGGCCGCCGTGCGCGTCCGCGTCCCCCCTTCCGTGCCATACCGCTTTTTTGACGCCCCGAGGGGAGCAGTGAGCGCAGCCGGCCACCGTGCGCATGCGCGTCCCCCCTTTCCGTGCCATACTGCTTTTTTGACGCCCCCAGCGCAGCAGGGCGCGCGGCCGGCCGCCGTGCGCGTCCGCGTCCCCCCTTTCCGTGCCATACCGCTTTTTTGACGCCCCGAGGGGAGCAGTGAGCGCAGCCGGCCACCGTGCGCGTGCGCGCCCCCCTTTCCGTGCCGTACCGCTTTTTTGACGCCCCGAGGGCAGCAGGGCGCGCGGCCGCCCCCGGCACGCGCACACCGCTGCAGAGCCCTGCAGAGCCCCCCCGCCTGCCCTTTGCAGAGATTTCACCCCCCTCGCCTCGGCTCATCTGCCCTTATTTACAGCGCCTGCTGCGAGGCGCAGCGTCGCCGCGTGTCGTGCTCGAGCCGCTGCTCCTAGAGGCTTCAGTAACAGCGCTTTCCTTTGAACATCGTTGCAAAATACTCCACAGACAAAAAAGAGTCAGAGGCTGCACTTAAAAAAACAAAACGAAAACAAAAAAACCACCCACCTACTTAACGGGACAATTTGCAAGCGTTCCAAGAAGCAGCCGTTCTTCTTTAGGGCTTTCGACCTCTCGCCTTTACTGATCGTTAAACAAAATAAACAGCCCAAAGCAAGCCGCGCTATTTGCTTGACAGACTGCTCGGTTTTTATTATTAAACAGTACGAGATGCCGGCACGCGGTATCTCTTCTTCGGATTCTCGGGCTGACGTTCCTTCGGCCGCACGCACGCGGTCAAAGGCGTCTTTTTCACGTCCCGCCGCGCACGGTCTCGCTAAAAGAACGGGGGGGGAACAAACGCGCGCGCGGCACTCGCGGACCCGATCTTCGGGTCCAAAAGAAAACTCTCTAAGAAGCGGAGCAGGCGGGCCAAAGAGGTGCCGCCTTCTTTGCGCCGCGCTTCTTTCCTCGCCCAGACGTGGGCCGCCTCTCGCCGCTCTCACGGTACGCCCTAGCGGCGAGGACACGGCGAAACGTTTCGGAAACGACGGCGTTTCCCAGAAGCGTTTCCGCCGCCTCGGGAAAACGGCCGAAGGAGAGGCTCGCGCGGGGCGCGTAACTGGAAAGAACGCTCCGCGCAGAGGCCTCCTCAAGCGAGCAGCCCGGGGCAGGGATGCCGGGCTCTCCGGGAGCGCGGGAGTTCTCACGTCCTTACCGAGCACGAGGAAATGCTTTTTCACCGGGAGGGTGACCGAGCAGCGGAGCAGGTTGCCCCGAGAGGTTGCGGAGTCTCCTTCTCTGGAGACGGCGCAAAGCCGCCCGGACGCGATCCCGTGCGAGGCGCTCTGGGCCACCCTGCTCGAGCAGGGGGGTCGCACTAGACGACCTCCAGAGGTCCCTTCCAACCTCAGCGATCCTGCCATCCCGCGAACAGAGAGCGCCGCCGGCGACACACGAGACGCCGCAGCGACGCCCGTCGCCGGAGGGAAGCCTGCGAGAAGAGCGAAAGAAAAGCGGACGGTGAGGACAGAGACGAAGCGACGAGCCCCTCGCGATTCGGACGCGCCTCGCGATTTACGGCCTAGCGTTTCGAGGCGCGCCTTCGGCAATCCCGTCCAAGCAATCGAGTTCCCCCCAAGGCCGAGACGAGGACGAAACGCCTCTCCAAGGAAGGCACGGCAGAAGCGCGCCGGCCTCTAAACCACCGGTTTGTCTCGACACGGGAAAAGCTTCGACGACGCTTTCCCGAGCGGGGCCAACGCGGGGGCCCCCCCTCAGCCCCGTGACGGTTTCGATGCCGAACGCCCAGCAGCAACGCAAGTTACGAATGCCAAAAGAGCGCCGCTACAGGGTGCAAAGCCTAGCTCAAATTTCGGCAGCCAAAAGCAAACCTGGGGCAGAAGGAGCCGGCTGCAGCTGCAGGCTGGCGAGGCCTCGCGGGCGACGCTCCTCTGGCTGGCTGTGCAGCTGAATTCCTCCTCCTCCCGTTGGCTCGCGCTGGCACGTGGCAGCTCTGGTCGACGGAGACCCGGTGAAAGCCAGAAAACAAGAAGAAAAAACAAAAAACAACTGAAAACAAGGGAAGGAAGGAAGGAAGGAAGGAAGGAAGGAAGGAAGGAAGGAAGGAAGGAAGGAAGGAAGGAAGGAAGGAAGGAAGGAAGGAAGGAAGGAAGGAAGGAAGGAAGGAAGGAAGGAAGGAAGGAAGGAAGGAAGGAAGGAAGGAAGGAAGGAAGGAAGGAAGGAAGGAAGGAAGGAAGGAAGGAAGGAAGGAAGGAAGGAAGGAAGGAAGGAAGGAAGGAAGGAAGGAAGGAAGGAAGGAAGGAAGGAAGGAAGGAAGGAAGGAAGGAAGGAAGGAAGGAAGGAAGGAAGGAAGGAAGGAAGGAAGGAAGGAAGGAAGGAAGGAAGGAAGGAAGGAAGGAAGGAAGGAAGGAAGGAAGGAAGGAAGGAAGGAGAAAAGAAGCAAGCTCACTCTCTCTCTCTCACATTAATTATTAATTAATTACTTGCTGATTCAAAGCTCGGCAGAAAATCCGCACAATCCAAAGGTGTTGCTAAGCTCACCGGCGCATCTGCTATGCGAGAAGGAAGGAGTCCCAATTCCGCAAGGCTCTCCCTTTTCTTCCAGCTGCCGGCTTCCTGCTGCCCCAAAGACCAGTGCCAGGCAAGTCGCCCGGGGTCGCGCTAACTGAGCCTTCCTGAAAGGCACCTCTTCGTCTTACCGCTCGCACGCTCGCCTCTCCCTCTCTCTCCGGCCACCTGACCGCCGTTCCCCTAAGACGGGAATTGGCCGCCTCGGAGCTCTTAAAGCTCGACGCTTCGCAGACGCAGAGAGAGAGAGAGTCGCGCGCACGCAAACGGACGGACGCAGCAGCGTCCTTTCCGTCACGCGTACGCACCTCCCGTTAGGTGTCGGTCATCGGTTATTCCGATCGCCATTACCGGCGAACCTTCCTCGCCGGGAGGAACGAACGAACGGGCTTTCCCTTTCGGGGCGACGGAGACGGCTCTCGCTCGGTCCCCTTCGATTTCGTTACTTCGGCTCGCTGACGTTTTTCTGGTCTCTTCGGCTTCGGCCGCGGCGACGACGAATCTAAAAATTAAACGTCCCGTCTTTCCTTTTCTACGTACGCGCGGACGATAACAAAACGGAACGCAAACGACCGAAGCAAAACCAAGGCAGCTACGGTTAACGAGAGCCGCAGGGCAGCGACGGGTCGCTCGGCCCTCAGCGCCGCCTCCGGGAGGGAGGCCGAAAGAACGAACGTTCCGCATCGGGAGTTACCTCGGTTACCCGGGCCAGAACACGCCTCCTACTGTCGCAGCTTCTGGGGAGACCGAGGGTCCGCTGCCGCGTTTTCGCTTCCTCCTTTCAGCCCGCCCCTTCGGGAGTAAGCGCAAAAAACCGCTCGCTCGTCCGCCTTTGCTCTTTGTCAGCGCTTGCTATCGTCGCTTCCGCCTCTGTAACGAAGAGAGAAAATTGCATTTCGCTTCCAAGAAAACACTTCGACTTACGACGCGCTTCCTTTTTCTCTTTCCCGGGTTTTTTTTTTTTTTTTTTTTTTTTCCCCTCCCCTTTCTTTCTTTTTCCTTCTTTCCCTCAAAGGAAAGGTCTTAATACACCGCTTCGCATCGTACGGTACGGGGCAAGCCGTTTGGAAACGCTACAGGGCCGACGCCGCGCCGCAACCCTGCTCCGGGGTCCGCCTGCCCCCCCGCTCCGCCGCGCCCCGCCGCGCCGCCTCCGCAGGGGCGAGCGCGCGCCCCGGCCCGCGCTGCCAACGAACCGGCGCCCTAAACGCCGCGCACGCAAAACGCAAAGTCACACCCGCGCTCCCGGCGCGGCGCCGGGTCCCAGCCCGCCCCCCCCCCCACTCGCCCCGCACCGCCGCCTCCACGCAGCGACGGCCGCAGCGGGCAGGACGCAGCCCGACGCCCCCCGAACCTACGCGTTCGCCTCACCCGGGGGCCCCACATCCTTCACGCCACCTCCGCCCTCACCCGCCGCCGCCCAGCAAAAACGCCCTCCCTGCTCGCCGCCATCTTGCTTCCCCGCCGCCGCGCACGCGACGCTCGCCAACGGACCGCGGCGGCAGTGGCGCTTGAGCACCGCGCATGCGCCGGCTCGGACGGCGCGGGGGGGGGGAGCGAGGGGAACGCGAGGGGCGGGGGGGGGAGCGGGATGGGAGCGGGAGGGGCGGGGGGGAGCCGAGGAATCCCGAGGGGCGGGGGGGAGCGAGGGGAGCGGGAAGGGCGGGGGGGGGAGCCGGGGGAGCCCGAGGGGCGGGGGGGGGAGCGAGGGGAGCGGGAGGGGCGGGGGGGGAGCGGGAGGGGAGCGGGGGAGCGAGAAGGGCGGGGGGGGGAGCCGGGGGAGCCCGAGGGGCGGGGGGGAGCCGGGGAATCCCGAGGGGCGGGGGGGGGAGCGAGGGGAGCGGGAAGGGCGGGGGGGGGAGCCGGGGGAGCCCGAGGGGCGGGCGGGAGCACGAAGGGAGGCCAGACCCGCAATGGCGCACTCGCGTGCTCATGGCGCGGCGCTGCAGCCGGGCGGCTCACGCGTGCGAACCGCAGCTCGCCGCGGCAGCCCGGGGCTCCCAGCGAGCGCCCCGGGGCTGCCCGTGCCCGTGGCCGCTCCAAGAGCACCGGGAAGGGGCGACGAGCACGCTCCATTCGCTTACCCGTTACCGAAACGGCGGAGAGCAGCAGCAAACATGGCGACCGGCACTGAGCATGTGCGCGCCGGCTGTCTGCGCATGCGCGCCCCCCCCCACGGGGTGCAGTACCGCTTTTCGGACACAGGGTGGCAGCAGTGAGCACGTCGGAACCCACTGCGCATGCGCGCCCCCCCCACCGGGTGCAGTACCGCTTTTTGGACACAGGGTGGCAGCAGTGAGCACGTCGGAACCCAGTGCGCATGCGCGCCCCCCCCACAAGGTGCAGTACCGCTTTTTGGACACAGGGTGGCAGCAGTGAGCGCGGCGGAACCCAGTGCGCGTGCGCGCCCCCCCTTTCCGTGCCGTACCGCTTTTTTGACGCCCCGAGGGGAGCAGTGAGCGCAGCCGGCCACCGTGCACCCGCGCGCCCCCCTTACCGTGCCATACCGCTTTTTTGACGCCCCGAGGGGAGCAGTGAGCGCAGCCGGCCGCCGTGCGCGTGCGCGCCCCCCTTTCCGTGCCATACCGCTTCTTTGACGCCCCGAAGGCAGCAGGGCGCGCGGCTCGCCGCCGTGCGCGTGCGCGTCCCCCCTTTCCGTGCCATACCGCTTCTTTGACGCCCCGAAGGCAGCAGGGTGCGCGGCCGGCCACCGTGCGCGTGCGCGCCCCCCTTTCCGTGCCATACCGCTTCTTTGACGCCCCGAAGGCAGCAGGGCGCGCGGCTCGCCGCCGTGCGCGTGCGCGTCCCCCCTTTCCGTGCCATACCGCTTCTTTGACGCCCCGAAGGCAGCAGGGCGCGCGTCCGGCCGCCGTGCGCGTGCGCGTCCCCCCTTTCCGTGCCATACCGCTTTTTTGACGCCCCCAGCGCAGCAGGGCACGCGTCCGGCCGCCGTGCGCGTGCGCGTCCCCCCTTTCCGTGCCATACCGCTTCTTTGACGCCCCCAGCGCAGCAGGGCGCGCGGCCGGCCGCCGTGCGCGTCCGCGTCCCCCCTTTCCGTGCCATACCGCTTTTTTGACGCCCCGAGGGGAGCAGTGAGCGCAGCCGGCCACCGTGCGCGTGCGCGCCCCCCTTTCCGTGCCGTACCGCTTTTTTGACGCCCCGAGGGCAGCAGGGCGCGCGGCCGCCCCCGGCACGCGCACACCGCTGCAGAGCCCTGCAGAGCCCCCCCGCCTGCCCTTTGCAGAGATTTCACCCCCCTCGCCTCGGCTCATCTGCCCTTATTTACAGCGCCTGCTGCGAGGCGCAGCGTCGCCGCGTGTCGTGCTCGAGCCGCTGCTCCTAGAGGCTTCAGTAACAGCGCTTTCCTTTGAACATCGTTGCAAAATACTCCACAGACAAAAAAGAGTCAGAGGCTGCACTTAAAAAAACAAAACGAAAACAAAAAAACCACCCACCTACTTAACGGGACAATTTGCAAGCGTTCCAAGAAGCAGCCGTTCTTCTTTAGGGCTTTCGACCTCTCGCCTTTACTGATCGTTAAACAAAATAAACAGCCCAAAGCAAGCCGCGCTATTTGCTTGACAGACTGCTCGGTTTTTATTATTAAACAGTACGAGATGCCGGCACGCGGTATCTCTTCTTCGGATTCTCGGGCTGACGTTCCTTCGGCCGCACGCACGCGGTCAAAGGCGTCTTTTTCACGTCCCGCCGCGCACGGTCTCGCTAAAAGAACGGGGGGGGAACAAACGCGCGCGCGGCACTCGCGGACCCGATCTTCGGGTCCAAAAGAAAACTCTCTAAGAAGCGGAGCAGGCGGGCCAAAGAGGTGCCGCCTTCTTTGCGCCGCGCTTCTTTCCTCGCCCAGACGTGGGCCGCCTCTCGCCGCTCTCACGGTACGCCCTAGCGGCGAGGACACGGCGAAACGTTTCGGAAACGATGGCGTTTCCCAGAAGCGTTTCCGCCGCCTCGGGAAAACGGCCGAAGGAGAGGCTCGCGCGGGGCGCGTAACTGGAAAGAACGCTCCGCGCAGAGGCCTCCTCAAGCGAGCAGCCCGGGGCAGGGATGCCGGGCTCTCCGGGAGCGCGGGAGTTCTCACGTCCTTACCGAGCACGAGGAAATGCTTTTTCACCGGGAGGGTGACCGAGCAGCGGAGCAGGTTGCCCCGAGAGGTTGCGGAGTCTCCTTCTCTGGAGACGGCGCAAAGCCGCCCGGACGCGATCCCGTGCGAGGCGCTCTGGGCCACCCTGCTCGAGCAGGGGGGTCGCACTAGACGACCTCCAGAGGTCCCTTCCAACCTCAGCGATCCTGCCATCCCGCGAACAGAGAGCGCCGCCGGCGACACACGAGACGCCGCAGCGACGCCCGTCGCCGGAGGGAAGCCTGCGAGAAGAGCGAAAGAAAAGCGGACGGTGAGGACAGAGACGAAGCGACGAGCCCCTCGCGATTCGGACGCGCCTCGCGATTTACGGCCTAGCGTTTCGAGGCGCGCCTTCGGCAATCCCGTCCAAGCAATCGAGTTCCCCCCAAGGCCGAGACGAGGACGAAACGCCTCTCCAAGGAAGGCACGGCAGAAGCGCGCCGGCCTCTAAACCACCGGTTTGTCTCGACACGGGAAAAGCTTCGACGACGCTTTCCCGAGCGGGGCCAACGCGGGGCCCCCCCTCAGCCCCGTGACGGTTTCGATGCCGAACGCCCAGCAGCAACGCAAGTTACGAATGCCAAAAGAGCGCCGCTACAGGGTGCAAAGCCTAGCTCAAATTTCGGCAGCCAAAAGCAAACCTGTGGCAGAAGGAGCCGGCTGCAGCTGCAGGCTGGCGAGGCCTCGCGGGCGACGCTCCTCTGGCTGGCTGTGCAGCTGAATTCCTCCTCCTCCCGTTGGCTCGCGCTGGCACGTGGCAGCTCTGGTCGACGGAGACCCGGTGAAAGCCAGAAAACAAGAAGAAAAAACAAAAAACAACTGAAAACAAGGGAAGGAAGGAAGGAAGGAAGGAAGGAAGGAAGGAAGGAAGGAAGGAAGGAAGGAAGGAAGGAAGGAAGGAAGGAAGGAAGGAAGGAAGGAAGGAAGGAAGGAAGGAAGGAAGGAAGGAAGGAAGGAAGGAAGGAAGGAAGGAAGGAAGGAAGGAAGGAAGGAAGGAAGGAAGGAAGGAAGGAAGGAAGGAAGGAAGGAAGGAAGGAAGGAAGGAAGGAAGGAAGGAAGGAAGGAAGGAAGGAAGGAAGGAAGGAAGGAAGGAAGGAAGGAAGGAAGGAAGGAAGGAAGGAAGGAAGGAAGGAAGGAAGGAAGGAAGGAAGGAAGGAAGGAAGGAAGGAAGGAAGGAAGGAAGGAAGGAAGGAAGGAAGGAAGGAAGGAAGGAAGGAGAAAAGAAGCAAGCTCACTCTCTCTCTCTCACATTAATTATTAATTAATTACTTGCTGATTCAAAGCTCGGCAGAAAATCCGCACAATCCAAAGGTGTTGCTAAGCTCACCGGCGCATCTGCTATGCGAGAAGGAAGGAGTCCCAATTCCGCAAGGCTCTCCCTTTTCTTCCAGCTGCCGGCTTCCTGCTGCCCCAAAGACCAGTGCCAGGCAAGTCGCCCGGGGTCGCGCTAACTGAGCCTTCCTGAAAGGCACCTCTTCGTCTTACCGCTCGCACGCTCGCCTCTCCCTCTCTCTCCGGCCACCTGACCGCCGTTCCCCTAAGACGGGAATTGGCCGCCTCGGAGCTCTTAAAGCTCGACGCTTCGCAGACGCAGAGAGAGAGAGAGTCGCGCGCACGCAAACGGACGGACGCAGCAGCGTCCTTTCCGTCACGCGTACGCACCTCCCGTTAGGTGTCGGTCATCGGTTATTCCGATCGCCATTACCGGCGAACCTTCCTCGCCGGGAGGAACGAACGAACGGGCTTTCCCTTTCGGGGCGACGGAGACGGCTCTCGCTCGGTCCCCTTCGATTTCGTTCCTTCGGCTCGCTGACGTTTTTCTGGTCTCTTCGGCTTCGGCCGCGGCGACGACGAATCTAAAAATTAAACGTCCCGTCTTTCCTTTTCTACGTACGCGCGGACGATAACAAAACGGAACGCAAACGACCGAAGCAAAACCAAGGCAGCTACGGTTAACGAGAGCCGCAGGGCAGCGACGGGTCGCTCGGCCCTCAGCGCCGCCTCCGGGAGGGAGGCCGAAAGAACGAACGTTCCGCATCGGGAGTTACCTCGGTTACCCGGGCCAGAACACGCCTCCTACTGTCGCAGCTTCTGGGGAGACCGAGGGTCCGCTGCCGCGTTTTCGCTTCCTCCTTTCAGCCCGCCCCTTCGGGAGTAAGCGCAAAAAACCGCTCGCTCGTCCGCCTTTGCTCTTTGTCAGCGCTTGCTATCGTCGCTTCCGCCTCTGTAACGAAGAGAGAAAATTGCATTTCGCTTCCAAGAAAACACTTCGACTTACGACGCGCTTCCTTTTTCTCTTTCCCGGGTTTTTTTTTTTTTTTTTTTTTTTTCCCCTCCCCTTTCTTTCTTTTTCCTTCTTTCCCTCAAAGGAAAGGTCTTAATACACCGCTTCGCATCGTACGGTACGGGGCAAGCCGTTTGGAAACGCTACAGGGCCGACGCCGCGCCGCAACCCTGCTCCGGGGTCCGCCTGCCCCCCCGCTCCGCCGCGCCCCGCCGCGCCGCCTCCGCAGGGGCGAGCGCGCGCCCCGGCCCGCGCTGCCAACGAACCGGCGCCCTAAACGCCGCGCACGCAAAACGCAAAGTCACACCCGCGCTCCCGGCGCGGCGCCGGGTCCCAGCCCGCCCCCCCCCCCCACTCGCCCCGCACCGCCGCCTCCACGCAGCGACGGCCGCAGCGGGCAGGACGCAGCCCGACGCCCCCCGAACCTACGCGTTCGCCTCACCCGGGGGCCCCACATCCTTCACGCCACCTCCGCCCTCACCCGCCGCCGCCCAGCAAAAACGCCCTCCCTGCTCGCCGCCATCTTGCTTCCCCGCCGCCGCGCACGCGACGCTCGCCAACGGACCGCGGCGGCAGTGGCGCTTGAGCACCGCGCATGCGCCGGCTCGGACGGCGCGGGGGGGGGGAGCGAGGGGAACGCGAGGGGCGGGGGGGGGAGCGGGATGGGAGCGGGAGGGGCGGGGGGGAGCCGAGGAATCCCGAGGGGCGGGGGGGAGCGAGGGGAGCGGGAAGGGCGGGGGGGGGAGCCGGGGGAGCCCGAGGGGCGGGGGGGGGGAGCGAGGGGAGCGGGAGGGGCGGGGGGGGAGCGGGAGGGGAGCGGGGGAGCGAGAAGGGCGGGGGGGGGAGCCGGGGGAGCCCGAGGGGCGGGGGGGAGCCGGGGAATCCCGAGGGGCGGGGGGGGGGAGCGAGGGGAGCGGGAAGGGCGGGGGGGGGAGCCGGGGGAGCCCGAGGGGCGGGCGGGAGCACGAAGGGAGGCCAGACCCGCAATGGCGCACTCGCGTGCTCATGGCGCGGCGCTGCAGCCGGGCGGCTCACGCGTGCGAACCGCAGCTCGCCGCGGCAGCCCGGGGCTCCCAGCGAGCGCCCCGGGGCTGCCCGTGCCCGTGGCCGCTCCAAGAGCACCGGGAAGGGGCGACGAGCACGCTCCATTCGCTTACCCGTTACCGAAACGGCGGAGAGCAGCAGCAAACATGGCGACCGGCACTGAGCATGTGCGCGCCGGCTGTCTGCGCATGCGCGCCCCCCCCCCACGGGGTGCAGTACCGCTTTTCGGACACAGGGTGGCAGCAGTGAGCACGTCGGAACCCACTGCGCATGCGCGCCCCCCCCACCGGGTGCAGTACCGCTTTTTGGACACAGGGTGGCAGCAGTGAGCACGTCGGAACCCAGTGCGCATGCGCGCCCCCCCCACAAGGTGCAGTACCGCTTTTTGGACACAGGGTGGCAGCAGTGAGCACGTCGGAACCCAGTGCGCATGCGCGCCCCCCCCACAGGGTGCAGTACCGCTTTTTGGACACAGGGTGGCAGCAGTGAGCGCGGCGGAACCCAGTGCGCGTGCGCGCCCCCCCTTTCCGTGCCGTACCGCTTTTTTGACGCCCCGAGGGGAGCAGTGAGCGCAGCCGGCCACCGTGCACCCGCGCGCCCCCCTTACCGTGCCATACCGCTTTTTTGACGCCCCGAGGGGAGCAGTGAGCGCAGCCGGCCACCGTGCGCGTGCGCGCCCCCCTTTCCGTGCCGTACCACTTTTTTGACGCCCCCAGCGCAGCAGGGCGCGCGGCCGGCCACCGTGCGCGTGCGCGCCCCCCTTTCCGTGCCATACCGCTTTTTTGACGCCCCGAGGGGAGCAGTGAGCGCAGCCGGCCGCCGTGCGCGTGCGCGCCCCCCTTTCCGTGCCATACCGCTTCTTTGACGCCCCGAAGGCAGCAGGGCGCGCGGCTCGCCGCCGTGCGCGTGCGCGTCCCCCCTTTCCGTGCCATACCGCTTCTTTGACGCCCCGAAGGCAGCAGGGTGCGCGGCCGGCCACCGTGCGCGTGCGCGCCCCCCTTTCCGTGCCATACCGCTTCTTTGACGCCCCGAAGGCAGCAGGGCGCGCGGCTCGCCGCCGTGCGCGTGCGCGTCCCCCCTTTCCGTGCCATACCGCTTCTTTGACGCCCCGAAGGCAGCAGGGCGCGCGTCCGGCCGCCGTGCGCGTGCGCGTCCCCCCTTTCCGTGCCATACCGCTTTTTTGACGCCCCCAGCGCAGCAGGGCGCGCGTCCGGCCGCCGTGCGCGTGCGCGTCCCCCCTTTCCGTGCCATACCGCTTCTTTGACGCCCCCAGCGCAGCAGGGCGCGCGGCCGGCCGCCGTGCGCGTCCGCGTCCCCCCTTTCCGTGCCATACCGCTTTTTTGACGCCCCGAGGGGAGCAGTGAGCGCAGCCGGCCACCGTGCGCATGCGCGTCCCCCCTTTCCGTGCCATACTGCTTTTTTGACGCCCCCAGCGCAGCAGGGCGCGCGGCCGGCCGCCGTGCGCGTCCGCGTCCCCCCTTTCCGTGCCATACCGCTTTTTTGACGCCCCGAGGGGAGCAGTGAGCGCAGCCGGCCACCGTGCGCGTGCGCGCCCCCCTTTCCGTGCCGTACCGCTTTTTTGACGCCCCGAGGGCAGCAGGGCGCGCGGCCGCCCCCGGCACGCGCACACCGCTGCAGAGCCCTGCAGAGCCCCCCCGCCTGCCCTTTGCAGAGATTTCACCCCCCTCGCCTCGGCTCATCTGCCCTTATTTACAGCGCCTGCTGCGAGGCGCAGCGTCGCCGCGTGTCGTGCTCGAGCCGCTGCTCCTAGAGGCTTCAGTAACAGCGCTTTCCTTTGAACATCGTTGCAAAATACTCCACAGACAAAAAAGAGTCAGAGGCTGCACTTAAAAAAACAAAACGAAAACAAAAAAACCACCCACCTACTTAACGGGACAATTTGCAAGCGTTCCAAGAAGCAGCCGTTCTTCTTTAGGGCTTTCGACCTCTCGCCTTTACTGATCGTTAAACAAAATAAACAGCCCAAAGCAAGCCGCGCTATTTGCTTGACAGACTGCTCGGTTTTTATTATTAAACAGTACGAGATGCCGGCACGCGGTATCTCTTCTTCGGATTCTCGGGCTGACGTTCCTTCGGCCGCACGCACGCGGTCAAAGGCGTCTTTTTCACGTCCCGCCGCGCACGGTCTCGCTAAAAGAACGGGGGGGGAACAAACGCGCGCGCGGCACTCGCGGACCCGATCTTCGGGTCCAAAAGAAAACTCTCTAAGAAGCGGAGCAGGCGGGCCAAAGAGGTGCCGCCTTCTTTGCGCCGCGCTTCTTTCCTCGCCCAGACGTGGGCCGCCTCTCGCCGCTCTCACGGTACGCCCTAGCGGCGAGGACACGGCGAAACGTTTCGGAAACGACGGCGTTCCCAGAAGCGTTTCCGCCGCCTCGGGAAAACGGCTCCGAAGGAGAGGCTCGCGCGGGGCGCGTAACTGAAAGAACGCTCCGCGCAGAGGCCTCCTCAAGCGAGCAGCCCGGGGCAGGGATGCCGGGCTCTCGGGAGCGCGGGAGTTCTCACGTCCTTACCGAGCACGAGGAAATGCTTTTTCACGGAGGGTGACCGAGCAGCGGAGCAGGTTGCCCCGAGAGGTTGCGGAGTCTCCTTCTCTGGAGACGGCGCAAAGCCGCCCGGACGCGATCCCGTGCGAGGCGCTCTGGGCCACCCTGCTCGAGCAGGGGGGTCGCACTAGACTACCTCCAGAGGTCCCTTCCAACCTCAGCGATCCTGCCATCCCGCGAACAGAGAGCGCCGCCGGCGACACACGAGACGCCGCAGCGACGCCCGTCGCCGGAGGGAAGCCTGCGAGAAGAGCGAAAGAAAAGCGGACGGTGAGGACAGAGACGAAGCGACGAGCCCCTCGCGATTCGGACGCGCCTCGCGATTTACGGCCTAGCGTTTCGAGGCGCGCCTTCGGCAATCCCGTCCAAGCAATCGAGTTCCCCCCAAGGCCGAGACGAGGACGAAACGCCTCTCCAAGGAAGGCACGGCAGAAGCGCGCCGGCCTCTAAACCACCGGTTTGTCTCGACACCGGGAAAAGCTTCGACGACGCTTTCCCGAGCGGGGCCAACGCGGGGCCCCCCCTCAGCCCCGTGACGGTTTCGATGCCGAACGCCAGCAGCAACGCAAGTTACGAATGCCAAAAGAGCGCCGCTACAGGGTGCAAAGCCTAGCTCAAATTTCGGCAGCCAAAAGCAAACCTGGGGCAGAAGGAGCCGGCTGCAGCTGCAGGCTGGCGAGGCCTCGCGGGCGACGCTCCTCTGGCTGGCTGTGCAGCTGAATTCCTCCTCCTCCGTTGGCTCGCGCTGGCACGTGGCAGCTCTGGTCGACGGAGACCCGGTGAAAGCCAGAAACAAGAAGAAAAAACAAAAAACAACTGAAAACAAGGGAAGGAAGGAAGGAAGGAAGGAAGGAAGGAAGGAAGGAAGGAAGGAAGGAAGGAAGGAAGGAAGGAAGGAAGGAAGGAAGGAAGGAAGGAGGAAGGAAGGAAGGAAGGAAGGGAAGGAAGGAAGGAAGGAAGGAAGGAAGGAAGGAAGGAAGGAAGGAAGGAAGGAAGGAAGGAAGGAAGGAAGGAAGGAAGGAAGGAAGGAAGGAAGGAAGGAAGGAAGGAAGGAAGGAAGGAAGGAAGGAAGGAAGGAAGAAGGAAGGAAGGAAGGAAGGAAGAAGGAAGGAAGAAGGAAGGAAGGAAGGAAGGAAGGAAGGAAGGAAGGAAGGAAGGAAGGAAGGAGAAAGAAGCAAGCTCACTCTCTCTCTCTCACATTAATTATTAATTAATTACTTGCTGATTCAAAGCTCGGCAGAAAATCCGCACAATCCAAAGGTGTTGCTAAGCTCACCGGCGCATCTGCTATGCGAGAAGGAAGGAGTCCCAATTCCGCAAGGCTCTCCCTTTTCTTCCAGCTGCCGGCTTCCTGCTGCCCCAAAGACCAGTGCCAGGCAAGTCGCCCGGGGTCGCGCTAACTGAGCCTTCCTGAAAGGCACCTCTTCGTCTTACCGCTCGCACGCTCGCCTCTCCCTCTCTCTCCGGCCACCTGACCGCCGTTCCCCTAAGACGGGAATTGGCCGCCTCGGAGCTCTTAAAGCTCGACGCTTCGCAGACGCAGAGAGAGAGAGAGTCGCGCGCACGCAAACGGACGGACGCAGCAGCGTCCTTTCCGTCACGCGTACGCACCTCCCGTTAGGTGTCGGTCATCGGTTATTTCGATCGCCATTACCGGCGAACCTTCCTCGCCGGGAGGAACGAACGAACGGGCTTTCCCTTTCGGGGCGACGGAGACGGCTCTCGCTCGGTCCCCTTCGATTTCGTTCCTTCGGCTCGCTGACGTTTTTCTGGTCTCTTCGGCTTCGGCCGCGGCGACGACGAATCTAAAAATTAAAACGTCCCGTCTTTCCTTTTCTACGTACGCGCGGACGATAACAAAACGGAACGCAAACGACCGAAGCAAAACCAAGGCAGCTACGGTTAACGAGAGCCGCAGGGCAGCGACGGGTCGCTCGGCCCTCAGCGCCGCCTCCGGGAGGGAGGCCGAAAGAACGAACGTTCCGCATCGGGAGTTACCTCGGTTACCCGGGCCAGAACACGCCTCCTACTGTCGCAGCTTCTGGGGAGACCGAGGGTCCGCTGCCGCGTTTTCGCTTCCTCCTTTCAGCCCGCCCCTTCGGAGTAAGCGCAAAAAACCGCTCGCTCGTCCGCCTTTGCTCTTTGTCAGCGCTTGCTATCGTCGCTTCCGCCTCTGTAACGAAGAGAGAAAATTGCATTTCGCTTCCAAGAAAACACTTCGACTTACGACGCGCTTCCTTTTTCTCTTTCCCGGGTTTTTTTTTTTTTTTTTTTTTTTTCCCCTCCCCTTTCTTTCTTTTTCCTTCTTTCCCTCAAAGGAAAGGTCTTAATACACCGCTTCGCATCGTACGGTACGGGGCAAGCCGTTTGGAAACGCTACAGGGCCGACGCCGCGCCGCAACCCTGCTCCGGGGTCCGCCTGCCCCCCCGCTCCGCCGCGCCCCGCCGCGCCGCCTCCGCAGGGGCGAGCGCGCGCCCCGGCCCGCGCTGCCAACGAACCGGCGCCCTAAACGCCTGCGCACGCAAAACGCAAAGTCACACCCGCGCTCCCGGCGCGGCGCGGGTCCCAGCCCGCCCCCCCCCCCCACTCGCCCCGCACCGCCGCCTCCACGCAGCGACGGCCGCAGCGGGCAGGACGCAGCCCGACGCCCCCCGAACCTACGCGTTCGCCTCACCCGGGGGCCCCACATCCTTCACGCCACCTCCGCCCTCACCCGCCGCCGCCCAGCAAAACGCCCTCCCTGCTCGCCGCCATCTTGCTTCCCCGCCGCCGCGCACGCGACGCTCGCCAACGGACCGCGGCGGCAGTGGCGCTTGAGGCACCGCGCATGCGCCGGCTCGGACGGCGCGGGGGGGGGGGAGCGAGGGGAACGCGAGGGGCGGGGGGGGGGAGCGGGATGGGAGCGGGAGGGGCGGGGGGGAGCCGAGGAATCCCGAGGGGCGGGGGGGAGCGAGGGGAGCGGGAAGGGCGGGGGGGGGAGCCGGGGAGCCCGAGGGCGGGGGGGGGAGCGAGGGGAGCGGGAGGGGCGGGGGGGGGAGCGGGAGGGGAGCGGGGGAGCGAGAAGGGCGGGGGGGTGGGAGCCGGGGGAGCCCGAGGGGCGGGGGGGAGCCGGGGAATCCCGAGGGGCGGGGGGGGGAGCGAGGGGAGCGGAAGGGCGGGGGGGGGAGCCGGGGGAGCCCGAGGGGCGGGCGGGAGCACGAAGGGAGGCCAGACCCGCAATGGCGCACTCGCGTGCTCATGGCGCGGCGCTGCAGCCGGGCGGCTCACGCGTGCGAACCGCAGCTCGCCGCGGCAGCCCGGGGCTCCCAGCGAGCGCCCCGGGCTGCCCGTGCCCGTGGCCGCTCCAAGAGCACCGGAAGGGCGACGAGCACGCTCCATTCGCTTACCCGTTACCGAAACGGCGGAGAGCAGCAGCAACATGGCGACCGGCACTGAGCATGTGCGCGCCGGCTGTCTGCGCATGCGCGCCCCCCCCCACGGGGTGCAGTACCGCTTTTCGGACACAGGGTGGCAGCAGTGAGCACGTCCGGAACCCACTGCGCATGCGCGCCCCCCCCACCGGGTGCAGTACCGCTTTTTGGACACAGGGTGGCAGCAGTGAGCACGTCGGAACCCAGTGCGCATGCGCGCCCCCCCCACAAGGTGCAGTACCGCTTTTTGGACACAGGGTGGCAGCAGTGAGCGCGGCGAACCCAGTGCGCGTGCGCGCCCCCCCTTTCCGTGCCGTACCGCTTTTTTGACGCCCCGAGGGGAGCAGTGAGCGCAGCCGGCCACCGTGCACCCGCGGCGCCCCCCTTACCGTGCCGTACCGCTTTTTGACGCCCCGAGGGGAGCAGTGAGCGCAGCCGGCCACCGTGCGGCGTGCGCGCCCCCCTTTCCGTGCCGTACCACTTTTTTGACGCCCCCAGCGCAGCAGGGCGCGCGGCCGGCCACCGTGCGCGTGCGCGCCCCCCTTTCCGTGCCATACCGCTTTTTTGACGCCCCGAGGGGAGCAGTGAGCGCAGCCGGCCGCCGTGCGCGTGCGCGCCCCCCTTTCCGTGCCATACCGCTTCTTTGACGCCCCGAAGGCAGCAGGGCGCGCGGCTCGCCGCCGTGCGCGTGCGCGTCCCCCCTTTCCGTGCCATACCGCTTCTTTGACGCCCCGAAGGCAGCAGGGTGCGCGGCCGGCCACCGTGCGCGTGCGCGCCCCCCTTTCCGTGCCATACCGCTTCTTTGACGCCCCGAAGGCAGCAGGGCGCGCGGCTCGCCGCCGTGCGCGTGCGCGTCCCCCCTTTCCGTGCCATACCGCTTCTTTGACGCCCCGAAGGCAGCAGGGCGCGCGTCCGGCCGCCGTGCGCGTGCGCGTCCCCCCTTTCCGTGCCATACCGCTTTTTTGACGCCCCCAGCGCAGCAGGGCGCGCGTCCGGCCGCCGTGCGCGTGCGCGTCCCCCCTTTCCGTGCCATACCGCTTCTTTGACGCCCCCAGCGCAGCAGGGCGCGCGGCCGGCCGCCGTGCGCGTCCGCGTCCCCCCTTTCCGTGCCATACCGCTTTTTTGACGCCCCGAGGGGAGCAGTGAGCGCAGCCGGCCACCGTGCGCATGCGCGTCCCCCCTTTCCGTGCCATACTGCTTTTTTGACGCCCCCAGCGCAGCAGGGCGCGCGGCCGGCCGCCGTGCGCGTCCGCGTCCCCCCTTTCCGTGCCATACCGCTTTTTTGACGCCCCGAGGGGAGCAGTGAGCGCAGCCGGCCACCGTGCGCGTGCGCGCCCCCCTTTCCGTGCCGTACCGCTTTTTTGACGCCCCGAGGGCAGCAGGGCGCGCGGCCGCCCCCGGCACGCGCACACCGCTGCAGAGCCCTGCAGAGCCCCCCCGCCTGCCCTTTGCAGAGATTTCACCCCCCTCGCCTCGGCTCATCTGCCCTTATTTACAGCGCCTGCTGCGAGGCGCAGCGTCGCCGCGTGTCGTGCTCGAGCCGCTGCTCCTAGAGGCTTCAGTAACAGCGCTTTCCTTTGAACATCGTTGCAAAATACTCCACAGACAAAAAAGAGTCAGAGGCTGCACTTAAAAAAACAAAACGAAAACAAAAAAACCACCCACCTACTTAACGGGACAATTTGCAAGCGTTCCAAGAAGCAGCCGTTCTTCTTTAGGGCTTTCGACCTCTCGCCTTTACTGATCGTTAAACAAAATAAACAGCCCAAAGCAAGCCGCGCTATTTGCTTGACAGACTGCTCGGTTTTTATTATTAAACAGTACGAGATGCCGGCACGCGGTATCTCTTCTTCGGATTCTCGGGCTGACGTTCCTTCGGCCGCACGCACGCGGTCAAAGGCGTCTTTTTCACGTCCCGCCGCGCACGGTCTCGCTAAAAGAACGGGGGGGGAACAAACGCGCGCGCGGCACTCGCGGACCCGATCTTCGGGTCCAAAAGAAAACTCTCTAAGAAGCGGAGCAGGCGGGCCAAAGAGGTGCCGCCTTCTTTGCGCCGCGCTTCTTTCCTCGCCCAGACGTGGGCCGCCTCTCGCCGCTCTCACGGTACGCCCTAGCGGCGAGGACACGGCGAAACGTTTCGGAAACGACGGCGTTTCCCAGAAGCGTTTCCGCCGCCTCGGGAAAACGGCCGAAGGAGAGGCTCGCGCGGGGCGCGTAACTGGAAAGAACGCTCCGCGCAGAGGCCTCCTCAAGCGAGCAGCCCGGGGCAGGGATGCCGGGCTCTCCGGGAGCGCGGGAGTTCTCACGTCCTTACCGAGCACGAGGAAATGCTTTTTCACCGGGAGGGTGACCGAGCAGCGGAGCAGGTTGCCCCGAGAGGTTGCGGAGTCTCCTTCTCTGGAGACGGCGCAAAGCCGCCCGGACGCGATCCCGTGCGAGGCGCTCTGGGCCACCCTGCTCGAGCAGGGGGGTCGCACTAGACGACCTCCAGAGGTCCCTTCCAACCTCAGCGATCCTGCCATCCCGCGAACAGAGAGCGCCGCCGGCGACACACGAGACGCCGCAGCGACGCCCGTCGCCGGAGGGAAGCCTGCGAGAAGAGCGAAAGAAAAGCGGACGGTGAGGACAGAGACGAAGCGACGAGCCCCTCGCGATTCGGACGCGCCTCGCGATTTACGGCCTAGCGTTTCGAGGCGCGCCTTCGGCAATCCCGTCCAAGCAATCGAGTTCCCCCCAAGGCCGAGACGAGGACGAAACGCCTCTCCAAGGAAGGCACGGCAGAAGCGCGCCGGCCTCTAAACCACCGGTTTGTCTCGACACGGGAAAAGCTTCGACGACGCTTTCCCGAGCGGGGCCAACGCGGGGCCCCCCCTCAGCCCCGTGACGGTTTCGATGCCGAACGCCCAGCAGCAACGCAAGTTACGAATGCCAAAAGAGCGCCGCTACAGGGTGCAAAGCCTAGCTCAAATTTCGGCAGCCAAAAGCAAACCTGGGGCAGAAGGAGCCGGCTGCAGCTGCAGGCTGGCGAGGCCTCGCGGGCGACGCTCCTCTGGCTGGCTGTGCAGCTGAATTCCTCCTCCTCCCGTTGGCTCGCGCTGGCACGTGGCAGCTCTGGTCGACGGAGACCCGGTGAAAGCCAGAAAACAAGAAGAAAAAACAAAAAACAACTGAAAACAAGGGAAGGAAGGAAGGAAGGAAGGAAGGAAGGAAGGAAGGAAGGAAGGAAGGAAGGAAGGAAGGAAGGAAGGAAGGAAGGAAGGAAGGAAGGAAGGAAGGAAGGAAGGAAGGAAGGAAGGAAGGAAGGAAGGAAGGAAGGAAGGAAGGAAGGAAGGAAGGAAGGAAGGAAGGAAGGAAGGAAGGAAGGAAGGAAGGAAGGAAGGAAGGAAGGAAGGAAGGAAGGAAGGAAGGAAGGAAGGAAGGAAGGAAGGAAGGAAGGAAGGAAGGAAGGAAGGAAGGAAGGAAGGAAGGAAGGAAGGAAGGAAGGAAGGAGAAAAGAAGCAAGCTCACTCTCTCTCTCTCACATTAATTATTAATTAATTACTTGCTGATTCAAAGCTCGGCAGAAAATCCGCACAATCCAAAGGTGTTGCTAAGCTCACCGGCGCATCTGCTATGCGAGAAGGAAGGAGTCCCAATTCCGCAAGGCTCTCCCTTTTCTTCCAGCTGCCGGCTTCCTGCTGCCCCAAAGACCAGTGCCAGGCAAGTCGCCCGGGGTCGCGCTAACTGAGCCTTCCTGAAAGGCACCTCTTCGTCTTACCGCTCGCACGCTCGCCTCTCCCTCTCTCTCCGGCCACCTGACCGCCGTTCCCCTAAGACGGGAATTGGCCGCCTCGGAGCTCTTAAAGCTCGACGCTTCGCAGACGCAGAGAGAGAGAGAGTCGCGCGCACGCAAACGGACGGACGCAGCAGCGTCCTTTCCGTCACGCGTACGCACCTCCCGTTAGGTGTCGGTCATCGGTTATTCCGATCGCCATTACCGGCGAACCTTCCTCGCCGGGAGGAACGAACGAACGGGCTTTCCCTTTCGGGGCGACGGAGACGGCTCTCGCTCGGTCCCCTTCGATTTCGTTCCTTCGGCTCGCTGACGTTTTTCTGGTCTCTTCGGCTTCGGCCGCGGCGACGACGAATCTAAAAATTAAACGTCCCGTCTTTCCTTTTCTACGTACGCGCGGACGATAACAAAACGGAACGCAAACGACCGAAGCAAAACCAAGGCAGCTACGGTTAACGAGAGCCGCAGGGCAGCGACGGGTCGCTCGGCCCTCAGCGCCGCCTCCGGGAGGGAGGCCGAAAGAACGAACGTTCCGCATCGGGAGTTACCTCGGTTACCCGGGCCAGAACACGCCTCCTACTGTCGCAGCTTCTGGGGAGACCGAGGGTCCGCTGCCGCGTTTTCGCTTCCTCCTTTCAGCCCGCCCCTTCGGGAGTAAGCGCAAAAAACCGCTCGCTCGTCCGCCTTTGCTCTTTGTCAGCGCTTGCTATCGTCGCTTCCGCCTCTGTAACGAAGAGAGAAAATTGCATTTCGCTTCCAAGAAAACACTTCGACTTACGACGCGCTTCCTTTTTCTCTTTCCCGGGTTTTTTTTTTTTTTTTTTTTTTTCCCCTCCCCTTTCTTTCTTTTTCCTTCTTTCCCTCAAAGGAAAGGTCTTAATACACCGCTTCGCATCGTACGGTACGGGGCAAGCCGTTTGGAAACGCTACAGGGCCGACGCCGCGCCGCAACCCTGCTCCGGGGTCCGCCTGCCCCCCCGCTCCGCCGCGCCCCGCCGCGCCGCCTCCGCAGGGGCGAGCGCGCGCCCCGGCCCGCGCTGCCAACGAACCGGCGCCCTAAACGCCGCGCACGCAAAACGCAAAGTCACACCCGCGCTCCCGGCGCGGCGCCGGGTCCCAGCCCGCCCCCCCCCCCCACTCGCCCCGCACCGCCGCCTCCACGCAGCGACGGCCGCAGCGGGCAGGACGCAGCCCGACGCCCCCCGAACCTACGCGTTCGCCTCACCCGGGGGCCCCACATCCTTCACGCCACCTCCGCCCTCACCCGCCGCCGCCCAGCAAAAACGCCCTCCCTGCTCGCCGCCATCTTGCTTCCCCGCCGCCGCGCACGCGACGCTCGCCAACGGACCGCGGCGGCAGTGGCGCTTGAGCACCGCGCATGCGCCGGCTCGGACGGCGCGGGGGGGGGGAGCGAGGGGAACGCGAGGGGCGGGGGGGGGAGCGGGATGGGAGCGGGAGGGGCGGGGGGGAGCCGAGGAATCCCGAGGGGCGGGGGGGAGCGAGGGGAGCGGGAAGGGCGGGGGGGGGAGCCGGGGGAGCCCGAGGGGCGGGGGGGGGAGCGAGGGGAGCGGGAGGGGCGGGGGGGGAGCGGGAGGGGAGCGGGGGAGCGAGAAGGGCGGGGGGGGGAGCCGGGGGAGCCCGAGGGGCGGGGGGGAGCCGGGGAATCCCGAGGGGCGGGGGGGGGAGCGAGGGGAGCGGGAAGGGCGGGGGGGGGAGCCGGGGGAGCCCGAGGGGCGGGCGGGAGCACGAAGGGAGGCCAGACCCGCAATGGCGCACTCGCGTGCTCATGGCGCGGCGCTGCAGCCGGGCGGCTCACGCGTGCGAACCGCAGCTCGCCGCGGCAGCCCGGGGCTCCCAGCGAGCGCCCCGGGGCTGCCCGTGCCCGTGGCCGCTCCAAGAGCACCGGGAAGGGGCGACGAGCACGCTCCATTCGCTTACCCGTTACCGAAACGGCGGAGAGCAGCAGCAAACATGGCGACCGGCACTGAGCATGTGCGCGCCGGCTGTCTGCGCATGCGCGCCCCCCCCCACGGGGTGCAGTACCGCTTTTCGGACACAGGGTGGCAGCAGTGAGCACGTCGGAACCCACTGCGCATGCGCGCCCCCCCCACCGGGTGCAGTACCGCTTTTTGGACACAGGGTGGCAGCAGTGAGCACGTCGGAACCCAGTGCGCATGCGCGCCCCCCCCACAAGGTGCAGTACCGCTTTTTGGACACAGGGTGGCAGCAGTGAGCGCGGCGGAACCCAGTGCGCGTGCGCGCCCCCCCTTTCCGTGCCGTACCGCTTTTTTGACGCCCCGAGGGGAGCAGTGAGCGCAGCCGGCCACCGTGCACCCGCGCGCCCCCCTTACCGTGCCATACCGCTTTTTTGACGCCCCGAGGGGAGCAGTGAGCGCAGCCGGCCACCGTGCGCGTGCGCGCCCCCCTTTCCGTGCCGTACCACTTTTTTGACGCCCCCAGCGCAGCAGGGCGCGCGGCCGGCCACCGTGCGCGTGCGCGCCCCCCTTTCCGTGCCATACCGCTTTTTTGACGCCCCGAGGGGAGCAGTGAGCGCAGCCGGCCGCCGTGCGCGTGCGCGCCCCCCTTTCCGTGCCATACCGCTTCTTTGACGCCCCGAAGGCAGCAGGGCGCGCGGCTCGCCGCCGTGCGCGTGCGCGTCCCCCCTTTCCGTGCCATACCGCTTCTTTGACGCCCCGAAGGCAGCAGGGTGCGCGGCCGGCCACCGTGCGCGTGCGCGCCCCCCTTTCCGTGCCATACCGCTTCTTTGACGCCCCGAAGGCAGCAGGGCGCGCGGCTCGCCGCCGTGCGCGTGCGCGTCCCCCCTTTCCGTGCCATACCGCTTCTTTGACGCCCCGAAGGCAGCAGGGCGCGCGTCCGGCCGCCGTGCGCGTGCGCGTCCCCCCTTTCCGTGCCATACCGCTTTTTTGACGCCCCCAGCGCAGCAGGGCGCGCGTCCGGCCGCCGTGCGCGTGCGCGTCCCCCCTTTCCGTGCCATACCGCTTCTTTGACGCCCCCAGCGCAGCAGGGCGCGCGGCCGGCCGCCGTGCGCGTCCGCGTCCCCCCTTTCCGTGCCATACCGCTTTTTTGACGCCCCGAGGGGAGCAGTGAGCGCAGCCGGCCACCGTGCGCATGCGCGTCCCCCCTTTCCGTGCCATACTGCTTTTTTGACGCCCCCAGCGCAGCAGGGCGCGCGGCCGGCCGCCGTGCGCGTCCGCGTCCCCCCTTTCCGTGCCATACCGCTTTTTTGACGCCCCGAGGGGAGCAGTGAGCGCAGCCGGCCACCGTGCGCGTGCGCGCCCCCCTTTCCGTGCCGTACCGCTTTTTTGACGCCCCGAGGGCAGCAGGGCGCGCGGCCGCCCCCGGCACGCGCACACCGCTGCAGAGCCCTGCAGAGCCCCCCCGCCTGCCCTTTGCAGAGATTTCACCCCCCTCGCCTCGGCTCATCTGCCCTTATTTACAGCGCCTGCTGCGAGGCGCAGCGTCGCCGCGTGTCGTGCTCGAGCCGCTGCTCCTAGAGGCTTCAGTAACAGCGCTTTCCTTTGAACATCGTTGCAAAATACTCCACAGACAAAAAAGAGTCAGAGGCTGCACTTAAAAAAACAAAACGAAAACAAAAAAACCACCCACCTACTTAACGGGACAATTTGCAAGCGTTCCAAGAAGCAGCCGTTCTTCTTTAGGGCTTTCGACCTCTCGCCTTTACTGATCGTTAAACAAAATAAACAGCCCAAAGCAAGCCGCGCTATTTGCTTGACAGACTGCTCGGTTTTTATTATTAAACAGTACGAGATGCCGGCACGCGGTATCTCTTCTTCGGATTCTCGGGCTGACGTTCCTTCGGCCGCACGCACGCGGTCAAAGGCGTCTTTTTCACGTCCCGCCGCGCACGGTCTCGCTAAAAGAACGGGGGGGGAACAAACGCGCGCGCGGCACTCGCGGACCCGATCTTCGGGTCCAAAAGAAAACTCTCTAAGAAGCGGAGCAGGCGGGCCAAAGAGGTGCCGCCTTCTTTGCGCCGCGCTTCTTTCCTCGCCCAGACGTGGGCCGCCTCTCGCCGCTCTCACGGTACGCCCTAGCGGCGAGGACACGGCGAAACGTTTCGGAAACGACGGCGTTTCCCAGAAGCGTTTCCGCCGCCTCGGGAAAACGGCCGAAGGAGAGGCTCGCGCGGGGCGCGTAACTGGAAAGAACGCTCCGCGCAGAGGCCTCCTCAAGCGAGCAGCCCGGGGCAGGGATGCCGGGCTCTCCGGGAGCGCGGGAGTTCTCACGTCCTTACCGAGCACGAGGAAATGCTTTTTCACCGGGAGGGTGACCGAGCAGCGGAGCAGGTTGCCCCGAGAGGTTGCGGAGTCTCCTTCTCTGGAGACGGCGCAAAGCCGCCCGGACGCGATCCCGTGCGAGGCGCTCTGGGCCACCCTGCTCGAGCAGGGGGGTCGCACTAGACGACCTCCAGAGGTCCCTTCCAACCTCAGCGATCCTGCCATCCCGCGAACAGAGAGCGCCGCCGGCGACACACGAGACGCCGCAGCGACGCCCGTCGCCGGAGGGAAGCCTGCGAGAAGAGCGAAAGAAAAGCGGACGGTGAGGACAGAGACGAAGCGACGAGCCCCTCGCGATTCGGACGCGCCTCGCGATTTACGGCCTAGCGTTTCGAGGCGCGCCTTCGGCAATCCCGTCCAAGCAATCGAGTTCCCCCCAAGGCCGAGACGAGGACGAAACGCCTCTCCAAGGAAGGCACGGCAGAAGCGCGCCGGCCTCTAAACCACCGGTTTGTCTCGACACGGGAAAAGCTTCGACGACGCTTTCCCGAGCGGGGCCAACGCGGGGCCCCCCCTCAGCCCCGTGACGGTTTCGATGCCGAACGCCCAGCAGCAACGCAAGTTACGAATGCCAAAAGAGCGCCGCTACAGGGTGCAAAGCCTAGCTCAAATTTCGGCAGCCAAAAGCAAACCTGGGGCAGAAGGAGCCGGCTGCAGCTGCAGGCTGGCGAGGCCTCGCGGGCGACGCTCCTCTGGCTGGCTGTGCAGCTGAATTCCTCCTCCTCCCGTTGGCTCGCGCTGGCACGTGGCAGCTCTGGTCGACGGAGACCCGGTGAAAGCCAGAAAACAAGAAGAAAAAACAAAAAACAACTGAAAACAAGGGAAGGAAGGAAGGAAGGAAGGAAGGAAGGAAGGAAGGAAGGAAGGAAGGAAGGAAGGAAGGAAGGAAGGAAGGAAGGAAGGAAGGAAGGAAGGAAGGAAGGAAGGAAGGAAGGAAGGAAGGAAGGAAGGAAGGAAGGAAGGAAGGAAGGAAGGAAGGAAGGAAGGAAGGAAGGAAGGAAGGAAGGAAGGAAGGAAGGAAGGAAGGAAGGAAGGAAGGAAGGAAGGAAGGAAGGAAGGAAGGAAGGAAGGAAGGAAGGAAGGAAGGAAGGAAGGAAGGAAGGAAGGAAGGAAGGAAGGAAGGAAGGAAGGAAGGAAGGAAGGAAGGAAGGAAGGAAGGAAGGAAGGAAGGAAGGAAGGAAGGAAGGAAGGAAGGAAGGAAGGAGAAAAGAAGCAAGCTCACTCTCTCTCTCTCACATTAATTATTAATTAATTACTTGCTGATTCAAAGCTCGGCAGAAAATCCGCACAATCCAAAGGTGTTGCTAAGCTCACCGGCGCATCTGCTATGCGAGAAGGAAGGAGTCCCAATTCCGCAAGGCTCTCCCTTTTCTTCCAGCTGCCGGCTTCCTGCTGCCCCAAAGACCAGTGCCAGGCAAGTCGCCCGGGGTCGCGCTAACTGAGCCTTCCTGAAAGGCACCTCTTCGTCTTACCGCTCGCACGCTCGCCTCTCCCTCTCTCTCCGGCCACCTGACCGCCGTTCCCCTAAGACGGGAATTGGCCGCCTCGGAGCTCTTAAAGCTCGACGCTTCGCAGACGCAGAGAGAGAGAGAGTCGCGCGCACGCAAACGGACGGACGCAGCAGCGTCCTTTCCGTCACGCGTACGCACCTCCCGTTAGGTGTCGGTCATCGGTTATTCCGATCGCCATTACCGGCGAACCTTCCTCGCCGGGAGGAACGAACGAACGGGCTTTCCCTTTCGGGGCGACGGAGACGGCTCTCGCTCGGTCCCCTTCGATTTCGTTACTTCGGCTCGCTGACGTTTTTCTGGTCTCTTCGGCTTCGGCCGCGGCGACGACGAATCTAAAAATTAAACGTCCCGTCTTTCCTTTTCTACGTACGCGCGGACGATAACAAAACGGAACGCAAACGACCGAAGCAAAACCAAGGCAGCTACGGTTAACGAGAGCCGCAGGGCAGCGACGGGTCGCTCGGCCCTCAGCGCCGCCTCCGGGAGGGAGGCCGAAAGAACGAACGTTCCGCATCGGGAGTTACCTCGGTTACCCGGGCCAGAACACGCCTCCTACTGTCGCAGCTTCTGGGGAGACCGAGGGTCCGCTGCCGCGTTTTCGCTTCCTCCTTTCAGCCCGCCCCTTCGGGAGTAAGCGCAAAAAACCGCTCGCTCGTCCGCCTTTGCTCTTTGTCAGCGCTTGCTATCGTCGCTTCCGCCTCTGTAACGAAGAGAGAAAATTGCATTTCGCTTCCAAGAAAACACTTCGACTTACGACGCGCTTCCTTTTTCTCTTTCCCGGGTTTTTTTTTTTTTTTTTTTTTTTCCCCTCCCCTTTCTTTCTTTTTCCTTCTTTCCCTCAAAGGAAAGGTCTTAATACACCGCTTCGCATCGTACGGTACGGGGCAAGCCGTTTGGAAACGCTACAGGGCCGACGCCGCGCCGCAACCCTGCTCCGGGGTCCGCCTGCCCCCCCGCTCCGCCGCGCCCCGCCGCGCCGCCTCCGCAGGGGCGAGCGCGCGCCCCGGCCCGCGCTGCCAACGAACCGGCGCCCTAAACGCCGCGCACGCAAAACGCAAAGTCACACCCGCGCTCCCGGCGCGGCGCCGGGTCCCAGCCCGCCCCCCCCCCCCCACTCGCCCCGCACCGCCGCCTCCACGCAGCGACGGCCGCAGCGGGCAGGACGCAGCCCGACGCCCCCCGAACCTACGCGTTCGCCTCACCCGGGGGCCCCACATCCTTCACGCCACCTCCGCCCTCACCCGCCGCCGCCCAGCAAAAACGCCCTCCCTGCTCGCCGCCATCTTGCTTCCCCGCCGCCGCGCACGCGACGCTCGCCAACGGACCGCGGCGGCAGTGGCGCTTGAGCACCGCGCATGCGCCGGCTCGGACGGCGCGGGGGGGGGGAGCGAGGGGAACGCGAGGGGCGGGGGGGGGAGCGGGATGGGAGCGGGAGGGGCGGGGGGGAGCCGAGGAATCCCGAGGGGCGGGGGGGAGCGAGGGGAGCGGGAAGGGCGGGGGGGGAGCCGGGGGAGCCCGAGGGGCGGGGGGGGGAGCGAGGGGAGCGGGAGGGGCGGGGGGGGAGCGGGAGGGGAGCGGGGGAGCGAGAAGGGCGGGGGGGGGAGCCGGGGGAGCCCGAGGGGCGGGGGGGAGCCGGGGAATCCCGAGGGGCGGGGGGGGGAGCGAGGGGAGCGGGAAGGGCGGGGGGGGGAGCCGGGGGAGCCCGAGGGGCGGGCGGGAGCACGAAGGGAGGCCAGACCCGCAATGGCGCACTCGCGTGCTCATGGCGCGGCGCTGCAGCCGGGCGGCTCACGCGTGCGAACCGCAGCTCGCCGCGGCAGCCCGGGGCTCCCAGCGAGCGCCCCGGGGCTGCCCGTGCCCGTGGCCGCTCCAAGAGCACCGGGAAGGGGCGACGAGCACGCTCCATTCGCTTACCCGTTACCGAAACGGCGGAGAGCAGCAGCAAACATGGCGACCGGCACTGAGCATGTGCGCGCCGGCTGTCTGCGCATGCGCGCCCCCCCCCACGGGGTGCAGTACCGCTTTTCGGACACAGGGTGGCAGCAGTGAGCACGTCGGAACCCACTGCGCATGCGCGCCCCCCCCACCGGGTGCAGTACCGCTTTTTGGACACAGGGTGGCAGCAGTGAGCACGTCGGAACCCAGTGCGCATGCGCGCCCCCCCCACAAGGTGCAGTACCGCTTTTTGGACACAGGGTGGCAGCAGTGAGCGCGGCGGAACCCAGTGCGCGTGCGCGCCCCCCCTTTCCGTGCCGTACCGCTTTTTTGACGCCCCGAGGGGAGCAGTGAGCGCAGCCGGCCGCCGTGCGCGTGCGCGCCCCCCTTTCCGTGCCATACCGCTTCTTTGACGCCCCGAAGGCAGCAGGGCGCGCGGCTCGCCGCCGTGCGCGTGCGCGTCCCCCCTTTCCGTGCCATACCGCTTCTTTGACGCCCCGAAGGCAGCAGGGTGCGCGGCCGGCCACCGTGCGCGTGCGCGCCCCCCTTTCCGTGCCATACCGCTTCTTTGACGCCCCGAAGGCAGCAGGGCGCGCGGCTCGCCGCCGTGCGCGTGCGCGTCCCCCCTTTCCGTGCCATACCGCTTCTTTGACGCCCCGAAGGCAGCAGGGCGCGCGTCCGGCCGCCGTGCGCGTGCGCGTCCCCCCTTTCCGTGCCATACCGCTTTTTTGACGCCCCCAGCGCAGCAGGGCGCGCGTCCGGCCGCCGTGCGCGTGCGCGTCCCCCCTTTCCGTGCCATACCGCTTCTTTGACGCCCCCAGCGCAGCAGGGCGCGCGGCCGGCCGCCGTGCGCGTCCGCGTCCCCCCTTTCCGTGCCATACCGCTTTTTTGACGCCCCGAGGGGAGCAGTGAGCGCAGCCGGCCACCGTGCGCATGCGCGTCCCCCCTTTCCGTGCCATACTGCTTTTTTGACGCCCCCAGCGCAGCAGGGCGCGCGGCCGGCCGCCGTGCGCGTCCGCGTCCCCCCTTTCCGTGCCATACCGCTTTTTTGACGCCCCGAGGGGAGCAGTGAGCGCAGCCGGCCACCGTGCGCGTGCGCGCCCCCCTTTCCGTGCCGTACCGCTTTTTTGACGCCCCGAGGGCAGCAGGGCGCGCGGCCGCCCCCGGCACGCGCACACCGCTGCAGAGCCCTGCAGAGCCCCCCCGCCTGCCCTTTGCAGAGATTTCACCCCCCTCGCCTCGGCTCATCTGCCCTTATTTACAGCGCCTGCTGCGAGGCGCAGCGTCGCCGCGTGTCGTGCTCGAGCCGCTGCTCCTAGAGGCTTCAGTAACAGCGCTTTCCTTTGAACATCGTTGCAAAATACTCCACAGACAAAAAAGAGTCAGAGGCTGCACTTAAAAAAACAAAACGAAAACAAAAAAACCACCCACCTACTTAACGGGACAATTTGCAAGCGTTCCAAGAAGCAGCCGTTCTTCTTTAGGGCTTTCGACCTCTCGCCTTTACTGATCGTTAAACAAAATAAACAGCCCAAAGCAAGCCGCGCTATTTGCTTGACAGACTGCTCGGTTTTTATTATTAAACAGTACGAGATGCCGGCACGCGGTATCTCTTCTTCGGATTCTCGGGCTGACGTTCCTTCGGCCGCACGCACGCGGTCAAAGGCGTCTTTTTCACGTCCCGCCGCGCACGGTCTCGCTAAAAGAACGGGGGGGGAACAAACGCGCGCGCGGCACTCGCGGACCCGATCTTCGGGTCCAAAAGAAAACTCTCTAAGAAGCGGAGCAGGCGGGCCAAAGAGGTGCCGCCTTCTTTGCGCCGCGCTTCTTTCCTCGCCCAGACGTGGGCCGCCTCTCGCCGCTCTCACGGTACGCCCTAGCGGCGAGGACACGGCGAAACGTTTCGGAAACGACGGCGTTTCCCAGAAGCGTTTCCGCCGCCTCGGGAAAACGGCCGAAGGAGAGGCTCGCGCGGGGCGCGTAACTGGAAAGAACGCTCCGCGCAGAGGCCTCCTCAAGCGAGCAGCCCGGGGCAGGGATGCCGGGCTCTCCGGGAGCGCGGGAGTTCTCACGTCCTTACCGAGCACGAGGAAATGCTTTTTCACCGGGAGGGTGACCGAGCAGCGGAGCAGGTTGCCCCGAGAGGTTGCGGAGTCTCCTTCTCTGGAGACGGCGCAAAGCCGCCCGGACGCGATCCCGTGCGAGGCGCTCTGGGCCACCCTGCTCGAGCAGGGGGGTCGCACTAGACGACCTCCAGAGGTCCCTTCCAACCTCAGCGATCCTGCCATCCCGCGAACAGAGAGCGCCGCCGGCGACACACGAGACGCCGCAGCGACGCCCGTCGCCGGAGGGAAGCCTGCGAGAAGAGCGAAAGAAAAGCGGACGGTGAGGACAGAGACGAAGCGACGAGCCCCTCGCGATTCGGACGCGCCTCGCGATTTACGGCCTAGCGTTTCGAGGCGCGCCTTCGGCAATCCCGTCCAAGCAATCGAGTTCCCCCCAAGGCCGAGACGAGGACGAAACGCCTCTCCAAGGAAGGCACGGCAGAAGCGCGCCGGCCTCTAAACCACCGGTTTGTCTCGACACGGGAAAAGCTTCGACGACGCTTTCCCGAGCGGGGCCAACGCGGGGCCCCCCCTCAGCCCCGTGACGGTTTCGATGCCGAACGCCCAGCAGCAACGCAAGTTACGAATGCCAAAAGAGCGCCGCTACAGGGTGCAAAGCCTAGCTCAAATTTCGGCAGCCAAAAGCAAACCTGGGGCAGAAGGAGCCGGCTGCAGCTGCAGGCTGGCGAGGCCTCGCGGGCGACGCTCCTCTGGCTGGCTGTGCAGCTGAATTCCTCCTCCTCCCGTTGGCTCGCGCTGGCACGTGGCAGCTCTGGTCGACGGAGACCCGGTGAAAGCCAGAAAACAAGAAGAAAAAACAAAAAACAACTGAAAACAAGGGAAGAGGGAGGGAGGGAGGGAGGGAGGGAGGGAGGGAGGGAGGGAGGGAGGGAAGGAAGGAAGGAAGGAAGGAAGGAAGGAAGGAAGGAGAAAAGAAGCAAGCTCACTCTCTCTCTCTCACATTAATTATTAATTAATTACTTGCTGATTCAAAGCTCGGCAGAAAATCCGCACAATCCAAAGGTGTTGCTAAGCTCACCGGCGCATCTGCTATGCGAGAAGGAAGGAGTCCCAATTCCGCAAGGCTCTCCCTTTTCTTCCAGCTGCCGGCTTCCTGCTGCCCCAAAGACCAGTGCCAGGCAAGTCGCCCGGGGTCGCGCTAACTGAGCCTTCCTGAAAGGCACCTCTTCGTCTTACCGCTCGCACGCTCGCCTCTCCCTCTCTCTCCGGCCACCTGACCGCCGTTCCCCTAAGACGGGAATTGGCCGCCTCGGAGCTCTTAAAGCTCGACGCTTCGCAGACGCAGAGAGAGAGAGAGTCGCGCGCACGCAAACGGACGGACGCAGCAGCGTCCTTTCCGTCACGCGTACGCACCTCCCGTTAGGTGTCGGTCATCGGTTATTCCGATCGCCATTACCGGCGAACCTTCCTCGCCGGGAGGAACGAATGAACGGGCTTTCCCTTTCGGGGCGACGGAGACGGCTCTCGCTCGGTCCCCTTCGATTTCGTTACTTCGGCTCGCTGACGTTTTTCTGGTCTCTTCGGCTTCGGCCGCGGCGACGACGAATCTAAAAATTAAACGTCCCGTCTTTCCTTTTCTACGTACGCGCGGACGATAACAAAACGGAACGCAAACGACCGAAGCAAAACCAAGGCAGCTACGGTTAACGAGAGCCGCAGGGCAGCGACGGGTCGCTCGGCCCTCAGCGCCGCCTCCGGGAGGGAGGCCGAAAGAACGAACGTTCCGCATCGGGAGTTACCTCGGTTACCCGGGCCAGAACACGCCTCCTACTGTCGCAGCTTCTGGGGAGACCGAGGGTCCGCTGCCGCGTTTTCGCTTCCTCCTTTCAGCCCGCCCCTTCGGGAGTAAGCGCAAAAAACCGCTCGCTCGTCCGCCTTTGCTCTTTGTCAGCGCTTGCTATCGTCGCTTCCGCCTCTGTAACGAAGAGAGAAAATTGCATTTCGCTTCCAAGAAAACACTTCGACTTACGACGCGCTTCCTTTTTCTCTTTCCCGGGTTTTTTTTTTTTTTTTTTTTTCCCCTCCCCTTTCTTTCTTTTTCCTTCTTTCCCTCAAAGGAAAGGTCTTAATACACCGCTTCGCATCGTACGGTACGGGGCAAGCCGTTTGGAAACGCTACAGGGCCGACGCCGCGCCGCAACCCTGCTCCGGGGTCCGCCTGCCCCCCCGCTCCGCCGCGCCCCGCCGCGCCGCCTCCGCAGGGGCGAGCGCGCGCCCCGGCCCGCGCTGCCAACGAACCGGCGCCCTAAACGCCGCGCACGCAAAACGCAAAGTCACACCCGCGCTCCCGGCGCGGCGCCGGGTCCCAGCCCGCCCCCCCCCCCCCACTCGCCCCGCACCGCCGCCTCCACGCAGCGACGGCCGCAGCGGGCAGGACGCAGCCCGACGCCCCCCGAACCTACGCGTTCGCCTCACCCGGGGGCCCCACATCCTTCACGCCACCTCCGCCCTCACCCGCCGCCGCCCAGCAAAAACGCCCTCCCTGCTCGCCGCCATCTTGCTTCCCCGCCGCCGCGCACGCGACGCTCGCCAACGGACCGCGGCGGCAGTGGCGCTTGAGCACCGCGCATGCGCCGGCTCGGACGGCGCGGGGGGGGGGAGCGAGGGGAACGCGAGGGGCGGGGGGGGGAGCGGGATGGGAGCGGGAGGGGCGGGGGGGAGCCGAGGAATCCCGAGGGGCGGGGGGGAGCGAGGGGAGCGGGAAGGGCGGGGGGGGGAGCCGGGGGAGCCCGAGGGGCGGGGGGGGAGCGAGGGGAGCGGGAGGGGCGGGGGGGGAGCGGGAGGGGAGCGGGGGAGCGAGAAGGGCGGGGGGGGGAGCCGGGGGAGCCCGAGGGGCGGGGGGGAGCCGGGGAATCCCGAGGGGCGGGGGGGGGAGCGAGGGGAGCGGGAAGGGCGGGGGGGGGAGCCGGGGGAGCCCGAGGGGCGGGCGGGAGCACGAAGGGAGGCCAGACCCGCAATGGCGCACTCGCGTGCTCATGGCGCGGCGCTGCAGCCGGGCGGCTCACGCGTGCGAACCGCAGCTCGCCGCGGCAGCCCGGGGCTCCCAGCGAGCGCCCCGGGGCTGCCCGTGCCCGTGGCCGCTCCAAGAGCACCGGGAAGGGGCGACGAGCACGCTCCATTCGCTTACCCGTTACCGAAACGGCGGAGAGCAGCAGCAAACATGGCGACCGGCACTGAGCATGTGCGCGCCGGCTGTCTGCGCATGCGCGCCCCCCCCCCACGGGGTGCAGTACCGCTTTTCGGACACAGGGTGGCAGCAGTGAGCACGTCGGAACCCACTGCGCATGCGCGCCCCCCCCACCGGGTGCAGTACCGCTTTTTGGACACAGGGTGGCAGCAGTGAGCACGTCGGAACCCAGTGCGCATGCGCGCCCCCCCACCGGGTGCAGTACCGCTTTTCGGACACAGGGTGGCAGCAGTGAGCACGTCGGAACCCAGTGCGCATGCGCGCCCCCCCCACAGGGTGCAGTACCGCTTTTTGGACACAGGGTGGCAGCAGTGAGCGCGGCGGAACCCAGTGCGCGTGCGCGCCCCCCCTTTCCGTGCCGTACCGCTTTTTTGACGCCCCGAGGGGAGCAGTGAGCGCAGCCGGCCACCGTGCACCCGCGCGCCCCCCTTACCGTGCCATACCGCTTTTTTGACGCCCCGAGGGGAGCAGTGAGCGCAGCCGGCCACCGTGCGCGTGCGCGCCCCCCTTTCCGTGCCGTACCACTTTTTTGACGCCCCCAGCGCAGCAGGGCGCGCGGCCGGCCACCGTGCGCGTGCGCGCCCCCCTTTCCGTGCCATACCGCTTTTTTGACGCCCCGAGGGGAGCAGTGAGCGCAGCCGGCCGCCGTGCGCGTGCGCGCCCCCCTTTCCGTGCCATACCGCTTCTTTGACGCCCCGAAGGCAGCAGGGCGCGCGGCTCGCCGCCGTGCGCGTGCGCGTCCCCCCTTTCCGTGCCATACCGCTTCTTTGACGCCCCGAAGGCAGCAGGGTGCGCGGCCGGCCACCGTGCGCGTGCGCGCCCCCCTTTCCGTGCCATACCGCTTCTTTGACGCCCCGAAGGCAGCAGGGCGCGCGGCTCGCCGCCGTGCGCGTGCGCGTCCCCCCTTTCCGTGCCATACCGCTTCTTTGACGCCCCGAAGGCAGCAGGGCGCGCGTCCGGCCGCCGTGCGCGTGCGCGTCCCCCCTTTCCGTGCCATACCGCTTTTTTGACGCCCCCAGCGCAGCAGGGCGCGCGTCCGGCCGCCGTGCGCGTGCGCGTCCCCCCTTTCCGTGCCATACCGCTTCTTTGACGCCCCCAGCGCAGCAGGGCGCGCGGCCGGCCGCCGTGCGCGTCCGCGTCCCCCCTTTCCGTGCCATACCGCTTTTTTGACGCCCCGAGGGGAGCAGTGAGCGCAGCCGGCCACCGTGCGCATGCGCGTCCCCCCTTTCCGTGCCATACTGCTTTTTTGACGCCCCCAGCGCAGCAGGGCGCGCGGCCGGCCGCCGTGCGCGTCCGCGTCCCCCCTTTCCGTGCCATACCGCTTTTTTGACGCCCCGAGGGGAGCAGTGAGCGCAGCCGGCCACCGTGCGCGTGCGCGCCCCCCTTTCCGTGCCGTACCGCTTTTTTGACGCCCCGAGGGCAGCAGGGCGCGCGGCCGCCCCCGGCACGCGCACACCGCTGCAGAGCCCTGCAGAGCCCCCCCGCCTGCCCTTTGCAGAGATTTCACCCCCCTCGCCTCGGCTCATCTGCCCTTATTTACAGCGCCTGCTGCGAGGCGCAGCGTCGCCGCGTGTCGTGCTCGAGCCGCTGCTCCTAGAGGCTTCAGTAACAGCGCTTTCCTTTGAACATCGTTGCAAAATACTCCACAGACAAAAAAGAGTCAGAGGCTGCACTTAAAAAAACAAAACGAAAACAAAAAAACCACCCACCTACTTAACGGGACAATTTGCAAGCGTTCCAAGAAGCAGCCGTTCTTCTTTAGGGCTTTCGACCTCTCGCCTTTACTGATCGTTAAACAAAATAAACAGCCCAAAGCAAGCCGCGCTATTTGCTTGACAGACTGCTCGGTTTTTATTATTAAACAGTACGAGATGCCGGCACGCGGTATCTCTTCTTCGGATTCTCGGGCTGACGTTCCTTCGGCCGCACGCACGCGGTCAAAGGCGTCTTTTTCACGTCCCGCCGCGCACGGTCTCGCTAAAAGAACGGGGGGGGAACAAACGCGCGCGCGGCACTCGCGGACCCGATCTTCGGGTCCAAAAGAAAACTCTCTAAGAAGCGGAGCAGGCGGGCCAAAGAGGTGCCGCCTTCTTTGCGCCGCGCTTCTTTCCTCGCCCAGACGTGGGCCGCCTCTCGCCGCTCTCACGGTACGCCCTAGCGGCGAGGACACGGCGAAACGTTTCGGAAACGACGGCGTTTCCCAGAAGCGTTTCCGCCGCCTCGGGAAAACGGCCGAAGGAGAGGCTCGCGCGGGGCGCGTAACTGGAAAGAACGCTCCGCGCAGAGGCCTCCTCAAGCGAGCAGCCCGGGGCAGGGATGCCGGGCTCTCCGGGAGCGCGGGAGTTCTCACGTCCTTACCGAGCACGAGGAAATGCTTTTTCACCGGGAGGGTGACCGAGCAGCGGAGCAGGTTGCCCCGAGAGGTTGCGGAGTCTCCTTCTCTGGAGACGGCGCAAAGCCGCCCGGACGCGATCCCGTGCGAGGCGCTCTGGGCCACCCTGCTCGAGCAGGGGGGTCGCACTAGACGACCTCCAGAGGTCCCTTCCAACCTCAGCGATCCTGCCATCCCGCGAACAGAGAGCGCCGCCGGCGACACACGAGACGCCGCAGCGACGCCCGTCGCCGGAGGGAAGCCTGCGAGAAGAGCGAAAGAAAAGCGGACGGTGAGGACAGAGACGAAGCGACGAGCCCCTCGCGATTCGGACGCGCCTCGCGATTTACGGCCTAGCGTTTCGAGGCGCGCCTTCGGCAATCCCGTCCAAGCAATCGAGTTCCCCCCAAGGCCGAGACGAGGACGAAACGCCTCTCCAAGGAAGGCACGGCAGAAGCGCGCCGGCCTCTAAACCACCGGTTTGTCTCGACACGGGAAAAGCTTCGACGACGCTTTCCCGAGCGGGGCCAACGCGGGGCCCCCCCTCAGCCCCGTGACGGTTTCGATGCCGAACGCCCAGCAGCAACGCAAGTTACGAATGCCAAAAGAGCGCCGCTACAGGGTGCAAAGCCTAGCTCAAATTTCGGCAGCCAAAAGCAAACCTGTGGCAGAAGGAGCCGGCTGCAGCTGCAGGCTGGCGAGGCCTCGCGGGCGACGCTCCTCTGGCTGGCTGTGCAGCTGAATTCCTCCTCCTCCCGTTGGCTCGCGCTGGCACGTGGCAGCTCTGGTCGACGGAGACCCGGTGAAAGCCAGAAAACAAGAAGAAAAAACAAAAAACAACTGAAAACAAGGGAAGAGGGAAGGAAGGAAGGAAGGAAGGAAGGAAGGAAGGAAGGAAGGAAGGAAGGAAGGAAGGAAGGAAGGAAGGAAGGAAGGAAGGAAGGAAGGAAGGAAGGAAGGAAGGAAGGAAGGAAGGAAGGAAGGAAGGAAGGAAGGAAGGAAGGAAGGAAGGAAGGAAGGAAGGAAGGAAGGAAGGAAGGAAGGAAGGAAGGAAGGAAGGAAGGAAGGAAGGAAGGAAGGAAGGAAGGAAGGAAGGAGAAAAGAAGCAAGCTCACTCTCTCTCTCTCACATTAATTATTAATTAATTACTTGCTGATTCAAAGCTCGGCAGAAAATCCGCACAATCCAAAGGTGTTGCTAAGCTCACCGGCGCATCTGCTATGCGAGAAGGAAGGAGTCCCAATTCCGCAAGGCTCTCCCTTTTCTTCCAGCTGCCGGCTTCCTGCTGCCCCAAAGACCAGTGCCAGGCAAGTCGCCCGGGGTCGCGCTAACTGAGCCTTCCTGAAAGGCACCTCTTCGTCTTACCGCTCGCACGCTCGCCTCTCCCTCTCTCTCCGGCCACCTGACCGCCGTTCCCCTAAGACGGGAATTGGCCGCCTCGGAGCTCTTAAAGCTCGACGCTTCGCAGACGCAGAGAGAGAGAGAGTCGCGCGCACGCAAACGGACGGACGCAGCAGCGTCCTTTCCGTCACGCGTACGCACCTCCCGTTAGGTGTCGGTCATCGGTTATTCCGATCGCCATTACCGGCGAACCTTCCTCGCCGGGAGGAACGAACGAACGGGCTTTCCCTTTCGGGGCGACGGAGACGGCTCTCGCTCGGTCCCCTTCGATTTCGTTACTTCGGCTCGCTGACGTTTTTCTGGTCTCTTCGGCTTCGGCCGCGGCGACGACGAATCTAAAAATTAAACGTCCCGTCTTTCCTTTTCTACGTACGCGCGGACGATAACAAAACGGAACGCAAACGACCGAAGCAAAACCAAGGCAGCTACGGTTAACGAGAGCCGCAGGGCAGCGACGGGTCGCTCGGCCCTCAGCGCCGCCTCCGGGAGGGAGGCCGAAAGAACGAACGTTCCGCATCGGGAGTTACCTCGGTTACCCGGGCCAGAACACGCCTCCTACTGTCGCAGCTTCTGGGGAGACCGAGGGTCCGCTGCCGCGTTTTCGCTTCCTCCTTTCAGCCCGCCCCTTCGGGAGTAAGCGCAAAAAACCGCTCGCTCGTCCGCCTTTGCTCTTTGTCAGCGCTTGCTATCGTCGCTTCCGCCTCTGTAACGAAGAGAGAAAATTGCATTTCGCTTCCAAGAAAACACTTCGACTTACGACGCGCTTCCTTTTTCTCTTTCCCGGGTTTTTTTTTTTTTTTTTTTTTTCCCCTCCCCTTTCTTTCTTTTTCCTTCTTTCCCTCAAAGGAAAGGTCTTAATACACCGCTTCGCATCGTACGGTACGGGGCAAGCCGTTTGGAAACGCTACAGGGCCGACGCCGCGCCGCAACCCTGCTCCGGGGTCCGCCTGCCCCCCCGCTCCGCCGCGCCCCGCCGCGCCGCCTCCGCAGGGGCGAGCGCGCGCCCCGGCCCGCGCTGCCAACGAACCGGCGCCCTAAACGCCGCGCACGCAAAACGCAAAGTCACACCCGCGCTCCCGGCGCGGCGCCGGGTCCCAGCCCGCCCCCCCCCCCCCACTCGCCCCGCACCGCCGCCTCCACGCAGCGACGGCCGCAGCGGGCAGGACGCAGCCCGACGCCCCCCGAACCTACGCGTTCGCCTCACCCGGGGGCCCCACATCCTTCACGCCACCTCCGCCCTCACCCGCCGCCGCCCAGCAAAAACGCCCTCCCTGCTCGCCGCCATCTTGCTTCCCCGCCGCCGCGCACGCGACGCTCGCCAACGGACCGCGGCGGCAGTGGCGCTTGAGCACCGCGCATGCGCCGGCTCGGACGGCGCGGGGGGGGGGAGCGAGGGGAACGCGAGGGGCGGGGGGGGGAGCGGGATGGGAGCGGGAGGGGCGGGGGGGAGCCGAGGAATCCCGAGGGGCGGGGGGGAGCGAGGGGAGCGGGAAGGGCGGGGGGGGGAGCCGGGGGAGCCCGAGGGGCGGGGGGGGAGCGAGGGGAGCGGGAGGGGAGCGGGGGAGCGAGAAGGGCGGGGGGGGGAGCCGGGGGAGCCCGAGGGGCGGGGGGGAGCCGGGGAATCCCGAGGGGCGGGGGGGGGGAGCGAGGGGAGCGGGAAGGGCGGGGGGGGGAGCCGGGGGAGCCCGAGGGGCGGGCGGGAGCACGAAGGGAGGCCAGACCCGCAATGGCGCACTCGCGTGCTCATGGCGCGGCGCTGCAGCCGGGCGGCTCACGCGTGCGAACCGCAGCTCGCCGCGGCAGCCCGGGGCTCCCAGCGAGCGCCCCGGGGCTGCCCGTGCCCGTGGCCGCTCCAAGAGCACCGGGAAGGGGCGACGAGCACGCTCCATTCGCTTACCCGTTACCGAAACGGCGGAGAGCAGCAGCAAACATGGCGACCGGCACTGAGCATGTGCGCGCCGGCTGTCTGCGCATGCGCGCCCCCCCCCACGGGGTGCAGTACCGCTTTTCGGACACAGGGTGGCAGCAGTGAGCACGTCGGAACCCACTGCGCATGCGCGCCCCCCCCACCGGGTGCAGTACCGCTTTTTGGACACAGGGTGGCAGCAGTGAGCACGTCGGAACCCAGTGCGCATGCGCGCCCCCCCACCGGGTGCAGTACCGCTTTTCGGACACAGGGTGGCAGCAGTGAGCACGTCGGAACCCAGTGCGCATGCGCGCCCTCCCCACAGGGTGCAGTACCGCTTTTTGGACACAGGGTGGCAGCAGTGAGCGCGGCGGAACCCAGTGCGCGTGCGCGCCCCCCCTTTCCGTGCCGTACCGCTTCTTTGACGCCCCGAAGGCAGCAGGGCGCGCGGCTCGCCGCCGTGCGCGTGCGCGTCCCCCCCTTTCCGTGCCATACCGCTTCTTTGACGCCCCGAAGGCAGCAGGGCGCGCGGCTCGCCGCCGTGCGCGTGCGCGTCCCCCCCTTTCCGTGCCATACCGCTTCTTTGACGCCCCGAAGGCAGCAGGGTGCGCGGCCGGCCACCGTGCGCGTGCGCGCCCCCCTTTCCGTGCCATACCGCTTCTTTGACGCCCCGAAGGCAGCAGGGCGCGCGGCTCGCCGCCGTGCGCGTGCGCGTCCCCCCTTTCCGTGCCATACCGCTTCTTTGACGCCCCGAAGGCAGCAGGGCGCGCGTCCGGCCGCCGTGCGCGTGCGCGTCCCCCCTTTCCGTGCCATACCGCTTTTTTGACGCCCCCAGCGCAGCAGGGCGCGCGTCCGGCCGCCGTGCGCGTGCGCGTCCCCCCTTTCCGTGCCATACCGCTTCTTTGACGCCCCCAGCGCAGCAGGGCGCGCGGCCGGCCGCCGTGCGCGTCCGCGTCCCCCCTTTCCGTGCCATACCGCTTTTTTGACGCCCCGAGGGGAGCAGTGAGCGCAGCCGGCCACCGTGCGCATGCGCGTCCCCCCTTTCCGTGCCATACTGCTTTTTTGACGCCCCCAGCGCAGCAGGGCGCGCGGCCGGCCGCCGTGCGCGTCCGCGTCCCCCCTTTCCGTGCCATACCGCTTTTTTGACGCCCCGAGGGGAGCAGTGAGCGCAGCCGGCCACCGTGCGCGTGCGCGCCCCCCTTTCCGTGCCGTACCGCTTTTTTGACGCCCCGAGGGCAGCAGGGCGCGCGGCCGCCCCCGGCACGCGCACACCGCTGCAGAGCCCTGCAGAGCCCCCCCGCCTGCCCTTTGCAGAGATTTCACCCCCCTCGCCTCGGCTCATCTGCCCTTATTTACAGCGCCTGCTGCGAGGCGCAGCGTCGCCGCGTGTCGTGCTCGAGCCGCTGCTCCTAGAGGCTTCAGTAACAGCGCTTTCCTTTGAACATCGTTGCAAAATACTCCACAGACAAAAAAGAGTCAGAGGCTGCACTTAAAAAAACAAAACGAAAACAAAAAAACCACCCACCTACTTAACGGGACAATTTGCAAGCGTTCCAAGAAGCAGCCGTTCTTCTTTAGGGCTTTCGACCTCTCGCCTTTACTGATCGTTAAACAAAATAAACAGCCCAAAGCAAGCCGCGCTATTTGCTTGACAGACTGCTCGGTTTTTATTATTAAACAGTACGAGATGCCGGCACGCGGTATCTCTTCTTCGGATTCTCGGGCTGACGTTCCTTCGGCCGCACGCACGCGGTCAAAGGCGTCTTTTTCACGTCCCGCCGCGCACGGTCTCGCTAAAAGAACGGGGGGGGAACAAACGCGCGCGCGGCACTCGCGGACCCGATCTTCGGGTCCAAAAGAAAACTCTCTAAGAAGCGGAGCAGGCGGGCCAAAGAGGTGCCGCCTTCTTTGCGCCGCGCTTCTTTCCTCGCCCAGACGTGGGCCGCCTCTCGCCGCTCTCACGGTACGCCCTAGCGGCGAGGACACGGCGAAACGTTTCGGAAACGACGGCGTTTCCCAGAAGCGTTTCCGCCGCCTCGGGAAAACGGCCGAAGGAGAGGCTCGCGCGGGGCGCGTAACTGGAAAGAACGCTCCGCGCAGAGGCCTCCTCAAGCGAGCAGCCCGGGGCAGGGATGCCGGGCTCTCCGGGAGCGCGGGAGTTCTCACGTCCTTACCGAGCACGAGGAAATGCTTTTTCACCGGGAGGGTGACCGAGCAGCGGAGCAGGTTGCCCCGAGAGGTTGCGGAGTCTCCTTCTCTGGAGACGGCGCAAAGCCGCCCGGACGCGATCCCGTGCGAGGCGCTCTGGGCCACCCTGCTCGAGCAGGGGGGTCGCACTAGACGACCTCCAGAGGTCCCTTCCAACCTCAGCGATCCTGCCATCCCGCGAACAGAGAGCGCCGCCGGCGACACACGAGACGCCGCAGCGACGCCCGTCGCCGGAGGGAAGCCTGCGAGAAGAGCGAAAGAAAAGCGGA
This sequence comes from Apteryx mantelli, assembly GCF_036417845.1. Classification (NCBI taxonomy): domain Eukaryota; kingdom Metazoa; phylum Chordata; class Aves; order Apterygiformes; family Apterygidae; genus Apteryx; species Apteryx mantelli. Next base: position 12,560 of record NW_027118581.1, on the reverse strand, counting down.
CGGTGAGGACAGAGACGAAGCGACGAGCCCCTCGCGATTCGGACGCGCCTCGCGATTTACGGCCTAGCGTTTCGAGGCGCGCCTTCGGCAATCCCGTCCAAGCAATCGAGTTCCCCCCAAGGCCGAGACGAGGACGAAACGCCTCTCCAAGGAAGGCACGGCAGAAGCGCGCCGGCCTCTAAACCACCGGTTTGTCTCGACACGGGAAAAGCTTCGACGACGCTTTCCCGAGCGGGGCCAACGCGGGGCCCCCCCTCAGCCCCGTGACGGTTTCGATGCCGAACGCCCAGCAGCAACGCAAGTTACGAATGCCAAAAGAGCGCCGCTACAGGGTGCAAAGCCTAGCTCAAATTTCGGCAGCCAAAAGCAAACCTGTGGCAGAAGGAGCCGGCTGCAGCTGCAGGCTGGCGAGGCCTCGCGGGCGACGCTCCTCTGGCTGGCTGTGCAGCTGAATTCCTCCTCCTCCCGTTGGCTCGCGCTGGCACGTGGCAGCTCTGGTCGACGGAGACCCGGTGAAAGCCAGAAAACAAGAAGAAAAAACAAAAAACAACTGAAAACAAGGGAAGAGGGAAGGAAGGAAGGAAGGAAGGAAGGAAGGAAGGAAGGAAGGAAGGAAGGAAGGAAGGAAGGAAGGAAGGAAGGAAGGAAGGAAGGAAGGAAGGAAGGAAGGAAGGAAGGAAGGAAGGAAGGAAGGAAGGAAGGAAGGAAGGAAGGAAGGAAGGAAGGAAGGAAGGAAGGAAGGAAGGAAGGAAGGAAGGAAGGAAGGAAGGAAGGAAGGAAGGAAGGAAGGAAGGAAGGAAGGAAGGAAGGAAGGAAGGAAGGAAGGAAGGAGAAAAGAAGCAAGCTCACTCTCTCTCTCTCACATTAATTATTAATTAATTACTTGCTGATTCAAAGCTCGGCAGAAAATCCGCACAATCCAAAGGTGTTGCTAAGCTCACCGGCGCATCTGCTATGCGAGAAGGAAGGAGTCCCAATTCCGCAAGGCTCTCCCTTTTCTTCCAGCTGCCGGCTTCCTGCTGCCCCAAAGACCAGTGCCAGGCAAGTCGCCCGGGGTCGCGCTAACTGAGCCTTCCTGAAAGGCACCTCTTCGTCTTACCGCTCGCACGCTCGCCTCTCCCTCTCTCTCCGGCCACCTGACCGCCGTTCCCCTAAGACGGGAATTGGCCGCCTCGGAGCTCTTAAAGCTCGACGCTTCGCAGACGCAGAGAGAGAGAGAGTCGCGCGCACGCAAACGGACGGACGCAGCAGCGTCCTTTCCGTCACGCGTACGCACCTCCCGTTAGGTGTCGGTCATCGGTTATTCCGATCGCCATTACCGGCGAACCTTCCTCGCCGGGAGGAACGAACGAACGGGCTTTCCCTTTCGGGGCGACGGAGACGGCTCTCGCTCGGTCCCCTTCGATTTCGTTACTTCGGCTCGCTGACGTTTTTCTGGTCTCTTCGGCTTCGGCCGCGGCGACGACGAATCTAAAAATTAAACGTCCCGTCTTTCCTTTTCTACGTACGCGCGGACGATAACAAAACGGAACGCAAACGACCGAAGCAAAACCAAGGCAGCTACGGTTAACGAGAGCCGCAGGGCAGCGACGGGTCGCTCGGCCCTCAGCGCCGCCTCCGGGAGGGAGGCCGAAAGAACGAACGTTCCGCATCGGGAGTTACCTCGGTTACCCGGGCCAGAACACGCCTCCTACTGTCGCAGCTTCTGGGGAGACCGAGGGTCCGCTGCCGCGTTTTCGCTTCCTCCTTTCAGCCCGCCCCTTCGGGAGTAAGCGCAAAAAACCGCTCGCTCGTCCGCCTTTGCTCTTTGTCAGCGCTTGCTATCGTCGCTTCCGCCTCTGTAACGAAGAGAGAAAATTGCATTTCGCTTCCAAGAAAACACTTCGACTTACGACGCGCTTCCTTTTTCTCTTTCCCGGGTTTTTTTTTTTTTTTTTTTTCCCCTCCCCTTTCTTTCTTTTTCCTTCTTTCCCTCAAAGGAAAGGTCTTAATACACCGCTTCGCATCGTACGGTACGGGGCAAGCCGTTTGGAAACGCTACAGGGCCGACGCCGCGCCGCAACCCTGCTCCGGGGTCCGCCTGCCCCCCCGCTCCGCCGCGCCCCGCCGCGCCGCCTCCGCAGGGGCGAGCGCGCGCCCCGGCCCGCGCTGCCAACGAACCGGCGCCCTAAACGCCGCGCACGCAAAACGCAAAGTCACACCCGCGCTCCCGGCGCGGCGCCGGGTCCCAGCCCGCCCCCCCCCCCCCCACTCGCCCCGCACCGCCGCCTCCACGCAGCGACGGCCGCAGCGGGCAGGACGCAGCCCGACGCCCCCCGAACCTACGCGTTCGCCTCACCCGGGGGCCCCACATCCTTCACGCCACCTCCGCCCTCACCCGCCGCCGCCCAGCAAAAACGCCCTCCCTGCTCGCCGCCATCTTGCTTCCCCGCCGCCGCGCACGCGACGCTCGCCAACGGACCGCGGCGGCAGTGGCGCTTGAGCACCGCGCATGCGCCGGCTCGGACGGCGCGGGGGGGGGGAGCGAGGGGAACGCGAGGGGCGGGGGGGGGAGCGGGATGGGAGCGGGAGGGGCGGGGGGGAGCCGAGGAATCCCGAGGGGCGGGGGGGAGCGAGGGGAGCGGGAAGGGCGGGGGGGGGAGCCGGGGGAGCCCGAGGGGCGGGGGGGGAGCGAGGGGAGCGGGAGGGGAGCGGGGGAGCGAGAAGGGCGGGGGGGGGAGCCGGGGGAGCCCGAGGGGCGGGGGGGAGCCGGGGAATCCCGAGGGGCGGGGGGGGGAGCGAGGGGAGCGGGAAGGGCGGGGGGGGGAGCCGGGGGAGCCCGAGGGGCGGGCGGGAGCACGAAGGGAGGCCAGACCCGCAATGGCGCACTCGCGTGCTCATGGCGCGGCGCTGCAGCCGGGCGGCTCACGCGTGCGAACCGCAGCTCGCCGCGGCAGCCCGGGGCTCCCAGCGAGCGCCCCGGGGCTGCCCGTGCCCGTGGCCGCTCCAAGAGCACCGGGAAGGGGCGACGAGCACGCTCCATTCGCTTACCCGTTACCGAAACGGCGGAGAGCAGCAGCAAACATGGCGACCGGCACTGAGCATGTGCGCGCCGGCTGTCTGCGCATGCGCGCCCCCCCCCCACGGGGTGCAGTACCGCTTTTCGGACACAGGGTGGCAGCAGTGAGCACGTCGGAACCCACTGCGCATGCGCGCCCCCCCACCGGGTGCAGTACCGCTTTTTGGACACAGGGTGGCAGCAGTGAGCACGTCGGAACCCAGTGCGCATGCGCGCCCCCCCACCGGGTGCAGTACCGCTTTTCGGACACAGGGTGGCAGCAGTGAGCACGTCGGAACCCAGTGCGCATGCGCGCCCCCCCCACAGGGTGCAGTACCGCTTTTTGGACACAGGGTGGCAGCAGTGAGCGCGGCGGAACCCAGTGCGCGTGCGCGCCCCCCCTTTCCGTGCCGTACCGCTTTTTTGACGCCCCGAGGGGAGCAGTGAGCGCAGCCGGCCACCGTGCACCCGCGCGCCCCCCTTACCGTGCCATACCGCTTTTTTGACGCCCCGAGGGGAGCAGTGAGCGCAGCCGGCCACCGTGCGCGTGCGCGCCCCCCTTTCCGTGCCGTACCACTTTTTTGACGCCCCCAGCGCAGCAGGGCGCGCGGCCGGCCACCGTGCGCGTGCGCGCCCCCCTTTCCGTGCCATACCGCTTTTTTGACGCCCCGAGGGGAGCAGTGAGCGCAGCCGGCCGCCGTGCGCGTGCGCGCCCCCCTTTCCGTGCCATACCGCTTCTTTGACGCCCCGAAGGCAGCAGGGCGCGCGGCTCGCCGCCGTGCGCGTGCGCGTCCCCCCTTTCCGTGCCATACCGCTTCTTTGACGCCCCGAAGGCAGCAGGGTGCGCGGCCGGCCACCGTGCGCGTGCGCGCCCCCCTTTCCGTGCCATACCGCTTCTTTGACGCCCCGAAGGCAGCAGGGCGCGCGGCTCGCCGCCGTGCGCGTGCGCGTCCCCCCTTTCCGTGCCATACCGCTTCTTTGACGCCCCGAAGGCAGCAGGGCGCGCGTCCGGCCGCCGTGCGCGTGCGCGTCCCCCCTTTCCGTGCCATACCGCTTTTTTGACGCCCCCAGCGCAGCAGGGCGCGCGTCCGGCCGCCGTGCGCGTGCGCGTCCCCCCTTTCCGTGCCATACCGCTTCTTTGACGCCCCCAGCGCAGCAGGGCGCGCGGCCGGCCGCCGTGCGCGTCCGCGTCCCCCCTTTCCGTGCCATACCGCTTTTTTGACGCCCCGAGGGGAGCAGTGAGCGCAGCCGGCCACCGTGCGCATGCGCGTCCCCCCTTTCCGTGCCATACTGCTTTTTTGACGCCCCCAGCGCAGCAGGGCGCGCGGCCGGCCGCCGTGCGCGTCCGCGTCCCCCCTTTCCGTGCCATACCGCTTTTTTGACGCCCCGAGGGGAGCAGTGAGCGCAGCCGGCCACCGTGCGCGTGCGCGCCCCCCTTTCCGTGCCGTACCGCTTTTTTGACGCCCCGAGGGCAGCAGGGCGCGCGGCCGCCCCCGGCACGCGCACACCGCTGCAGAGCCCTGCAGAGCCCCCCCGCCTGCCCTTTGCAGAGATTTCACCCCCCTCGCCTCGGCTCATCTGCCCTTATTTACAGCGCCTGCTGCGAGGCGCAGCGTCGCCGCGTGTCGTGCTCGAGCCGCTGCTCCTAGAGGCTTCAGTAACAGCGCTTTCCTTTGAACATCGTTGCAAAATACTCCACAGACAAAAAAGAGTCAGAGGCTGCACTTAAAAAAACAAAACGAAAACAAAAAAACCACCCACCTACTTAACGGGACAATTTGCAAGCGTTCCAAGAAGCAGCCGTTCTTCTTTAGGGCTTTCGACCTCTCGCCTTTACTGATCGTTAAACAAAATAAACAGCCCAAAGCAAGCCGCGCTATTTGCTTGACAGACTGCTCGGTTTTTATTATTAAACAGTACGAGATGCCGGCACGCGGTATCTCTTCTTCGGATTCTCGGGCTGACGTTCCTTCGGCCGCACGCACGCGGTCAAAGGCGTCTTTTTCACGTCCCGCCGCGCACGGTCTCGCTAAAAGAACGGGGGGGGAACAAACGCGCGCGCGGCACTCGCGGACCCGATCTTCGGGTCCAAAAGAAAACTCTCTAAGAAGCGGAGCAGGCGGGCCAAAGAGGTGCCGCCTTCTTTGCGCCGCGCTTCTTTCCTCGCCAGACGTGGGCCGCCTCTCGCCGCTCTCACGGTACGCCCTAGCGGCGAGGACACGGCGAAACGTTTCGGAAACGACGGCGTTTCCCAGAAGCGTTTCCGCCGCCTCGGGAAAACGGCCGAAGGAGAGGCTCGCGCGGGGCGCGTAACTGGAAAGAACGCTCCGCGCAGAGGCCTCCTCAAGCGAGCAGCCCGGGGCAGGGATGCCGGGCTCTCGGGAGCGCGGGAGTTCTCACGTCCTTACCGAGCACGAGGAAATGCTTTTTCACCGGGAGGGTGACCGAGCAGCGGAGCAGGTTGCCCCGAGAGGTTGCGGAGTCTCCTTCTCTGGAGACGGCGCAAAGCCGCCCGGACGCGATCCCGTGCGAGGCGCTCTGGGCCACCCTGCTCGAGCAGGGGGGTCGCACTAGACGACCTCCAGAGGTCCCTTCCAACCTCAGCGATCCTGCCATCCCGCGAACAGAGAGCGCCGCCGGCGACACACGAGACGCCGCAGCGACGCCCGTCGCCGGAGGGAAGCCTGCGAGAAGAGCGAAAGAAAGCGGACGGTGAGGACAGAGACGAAGCGACGAGCCCCTCGCGATTCGGACGCGCCTCGCGATTTACGGCCTAGCGTTTCGAGGCGCGCCTTCGGCAATCCCGTCCAAGCAATCGAGTTCCCCCCAAGCCGAGACGAGACGAAACGCCTCTCCAAGGAAGGCACGGCAGAAGCGCGCCGGCCTCTAAACCACCGGTTTGTCTCGACACGGGAAAAGCTTCGACGACGCTTTCCCGAGCGGGCCAACGCGGGGCCCCCCCTCAGCCCCGTGACGGTTTCGATGCCGAACGCCCAGCAGCAACGCAAGTTACGAATGCCAAAAGAGCGCGCTACAGGGTGCAAAGCCTAGCTCAAATTTCGGCAGCCAAAAGCAAACCTGTGGCAGAAGGAGCCGGCTGCAGCTGCAGGCTGGCGAGGCCTCGCGGGCGACGCTCCTCTGGCTGGCTGTGCAGCTGAATTCCTCCTCCTCCCGTTGGCTCGCGCTGGCACGTGGCAGCTCTGGTCGACGGAGACCCGGTGAAAGCCAGAAAACAAGAAGAAAAAACAAAAAACAACTGAAAACAAGGGAAGAGGGAAGGAAGGAAGGAAGGAAGGAAGGAAGAAGGAAGGAAGGAAGGAAGGAAGGAAGGAAGGAAGGAAGAAGGAAGGAAGGAAGGAAGGAAGGAAGGGAAGGAAGGAAGGAAGGAAGGAAGGAAGGAAGGAAGGAAGGAAGGAAGGAAGGAAGGAAGGAAGGAAGGAAGGAAGGAAGGAAGGAAGGAAGGAAGGAAGGAAGGAAGGAAGGAAGGAAGGAAGGAAGGAAGGAAGGAGAAAAGAAGCAAGCTCACTCTCTCTCTCTCACATTAATTATTAATTAATTACTTGCTGATTCAAAGCTCGGCAGAAATCCGCACAATCCAAAGGTGTTGCTAAGCTCACCGGCGCATCTGCTATGCGAGAAGGAAGGAGTCCAATTCCGCAAGGCTCTCCCTTTTCTTCCAGCTGCCGGCTTCCTGCTGCCCCAAAGACCAGTGCCAGGCAAGTCGCCCGGGGTCGCGCTAACTGAGCCTTCCTGAAAGGCACCTCTTCGTCTTACCGCTCGCACGCTCGCCTCTCCCTCTCTCTCCGGCCACCTGACCGCCGTTCCCCTAAGACGGGAATTGGCCGCCTCGGAGCTCTTAAAGCTCGACGCTTCGCAGACGCAGAGAGAGAGAGAGTCGCGCGCACGCAAACGGACGGACGCAGCAGCGTCCTTTCCGTCACGCGTACGCACCTCCCGTTAGGTGTCGGTCATCGGTTATTCCGATCGCCATTACCGGCGAACCTTCCTCGCCGGGAGGAACGAACGAACGGGCTTTCCCTTTCGGGCGACGGAGACGGCTCTCGCTCGGTCCCCTTCGATTTCGTTACTTCGGCTCGCTGACGTTTTTCTGGTCTCTTCGGCTTCGGCCGCGGCGACGACGAATCTAAAAATTAAACGTCCCGTCTTTCCTTTTCTACGTACGCGCGGACGATAACAAAACGGAACGCAAACGACCGAAGCAAAACCAAGGCAGCTACGGTTAACGAGAGCCGCAGGGCAGCGACGGGTCGCTCGGCCCTCAGCGCCGCCTCCGGAGGGAGGCCGAAAGAACGAACGTTCCGCATCGGGAGTTACCTCGGTTACCCGGGCCAGAACACGCCTCCTACTGTCGCAGCTTCTGGGGAGACCGAGGGTCCGCTGCCGCGTTTTCGCTTCCTCCTTTCAGCCCGCCCCTTCGGGAGTAAGCGCAAAAACCGCTCGCTCGTCCGCCTTTGCTCTTTGTCAGCGCTTGCTATCGTCGCTCCTTCCGCCTCTGTAACGAAGAGAGAAAATTGCATTTCGCTTCCAAGAAAACACTTCGACTTACGACGCGCTTCCTTTTTCTCTTTCCCGGGTTTTTTTTTTTTTTTTTTTTTCCCCTCCCCTTTCTTTCTTTTTCCTTCTTTCCCTCAAAGGAAAGGTCTTAATACACCGCTTCGCATCGTACGGTACGGGGGCAAGCCGTTTGGAAACGCTACAGGGCCGACGCCGCGCCGCAACCCTGCTCCGGGGTCCGCCTGCCCCCCCGCTCCGCCGCGCCCCGCCGCGCCGCCTCCGCAGGGGCGAGCGCGCGCGCCCCGGCCCGCGCTGCCAACGAACCGGCGCCCTAAACGCCGCGCACGCAAAACGCAAAGTCACACCCGCGCTCCCGGCGCGGCGCCGGGTCCCAGCCCGCCCCCCCCCCCCCACTCGCCCCGCACCGCCGCCTCCACGCAGCGACGGCCGCAGCGGGCAGGACGCAGCCCGACGCCCCCGAACCTACGCGTTCGCCTCACCCGGGGGCCCCACATCCTTCACGCCACCTCCGCCCTCACCCGCCGCCGCCCAGCAAAAAACGCCCTCCCTGCTCGCCGCCATCTTGCTTCCCCGCCGCCGCGCACGCGACGCTCGCCAACGGACCGCGGCGGCAGTGGCGCTTGAGCACCGCGCATGCGCCGGCTCGGACGGCGCGGGGGGGGGGAGCGAGGGGAACGCGAGGGGCGGGGGGGGGAGCGGGATGGGAGCGGGAGGGGCGGGGGGAGCCGAGGAATCCCGAGGGGCGGGGGGGAGCGAGGGGAGCGGGAAGGGCGGGGGGGGGAGCCGGGGGAGCCCGAGGGGCGGGGGGGGAGCGAGGGGAGCGGGAGGGGAGCGGGGGAGCGAGAAGGGCGGGGGGGGGAGCCGGGGGAGCCCGAGGGGCGGGGGGGAGCCGGGGAATCCCGAGGGGCGGGGGGGGGAGCGAGGGGAGCGGGAAGGGCGGGGGGGGGAGCCGGGGGAGCCCGAGGGGCGGGCGGGAGCACGAAGGGAGGCCAGACCCGCAATGGCGCACTCGCGTGCTCATGGCGCGGCGCTGCAGCCGGGCGGCTCACGCGGTGCGAACCGCAGCTCGCCGCGGCAGCCGGGGCTCCCAGCGAGCGCCCGGGGCTGCCCGTGCCCGTGGCCGCTCCAAGAGCACCGGGAAGGCGGCGACGAGCACGCTCCATTCGCTTACCGACCGTTACCGAAACGGCGGAGAGCAGCAGCAAACATGGCGACCGGCACTGAGCATGTGCGCGCCGGCTGTCCTGCGCATGCGCGCCCCCCCCCACGGGGTGCAGTACCGCTTTTCGGACACAGGGTGGCAGCAGTGAGCACGTCGGAACCCACTGCGCATAGCGCGCCCCCCCCACCGGGTGCAGTACCGCTTTTTGGACACAGGGTGGCAGCAGTGAGCACGTCGGAACCCAGTGCGCATAGCGCGCCCCCCCACCGGGTGCAGTACCGCTTTTCGGGACACAGGGTGGCAGCAGTGAGGCACGTCGGAACCCAGTGCGCATGCGCGCCCCCCCCACAGGGTGCAGTACCCGCTTTTTGGACACAGGGTGGCAGCAGTGAGCGCGGCGGAACCCAGTGCGCGTGCGCGCCCCCCCTTTCCGTGCCGTACCGCTTCTTTGACGCCCCGAAGGCAGCAGGGCGCGCGGCTCGCCGCCGTGCGCGTGCGCGTCCCCCCCTTTTCCGTGCCATACCGCTTCTTGACGCCCCGAAGGCAGCAGGGCGCGCGGCTCGCCGCCGTGCGCGTGCGCGTCCCCCCCTTTCCGTGCCATACCGCTTCTTTGACGCCCCGAAGGCAGCAGGGTGCGCGGCCGGCCACCGTGCGCGTGCGCGCCCCCCTTTCCGTGCCATACCGCTTCTTTGACGCCCCGAAGGCAGCAGGGGGCGCGCGGCTCGCCGCCTGTGCGCGTGCGCGTCCCCCCTTTCCGTGCCATACCGCTTCTTTGACGCCCCGAAGGCAGCAGGGCGCGCGTCCGGCCGCCGTGCGCGTGCGCGTCCCCCCTTTCCGTGCCATACCGCTTTTTTGACGCCCCCAGCGCAGCAGGGCGCGCGTCCGGCCGCCGTGCGCGGTGCGCGTCCCCCCTTTTCCGTGCCATACCGCTTCTTTGACGCCCCCAGCGCAGCAGGGCGCGGCGGCCGGGCCGCCGTGCGCGTCCCGCGTCCCCCCTTTCCGTGCCATACCGCTTTTTTTGACGCCCCGAGGGGAGCAGTGAGCGCAGCCGGCCACCGTGCGCATGCGCGTCCCCCCTTTCCGTGCCATACTGCTTTTTTGACGCCCCCAGCGCAGCAGGGCGCGCGGCCGGCCGCCGTGCGCGTCCGCGTCCCCCCTTTCCGTGCCATACCGCTTTTTTGACGCCCCGAGGGGGAGCAGTGAGCGCAGCCGGCCACCGTGCGCGTGCGCGCCCCCCTTTCCGTGCCGTACCGCTTTTTTTTGACGCCCCGAGGGCAGCAGGGCGCGCGGCCGCCCCCGCACGCGCACACCGCTGCAGAGCCCTGCAGAGCCCCCCCGCCTGCCCTTTGCAGAGATTTCACCCCCCCTCGCCTCGGCTCATCTGCCCTTATTTACAGCGCCTGCTGCGAGGCGCAGCGTCGCCGCGTGTCGTGCTCGAGCCGCTGCTCCTAGAGGCTTCAGTAACAGCGCTTCTTTGACATCGTTGCAAAATTACTCCACAGACAAAAAAGAGTCAGAGGCTGCACTTAAAAAAACAAAACGAAAACAAAAAAACCACCCACCTACTTAACGGGACAATTTGCAAGCGTTCCAAGAAGCAGCCGTTCTTCTTTAGGGCTTTCGACCTCTCGCCTTTACTGATCGTTAAACAAAATAAACAGCCCAAAGCAAGCCGCGCTATTTGCTGACAGAGCTGCTCGGTTTTTATTATTAAACAGTACGAGATGCCGGCACGCGGTATCTCTCTTCGATTCTCGGGCTGACGTTCCTTCGGCCGCACGCACGCGGTCAAAGGCGTCTTTTTCACGTCCCGCCGCGCACGGTCTCGCTAAAAGAACGGGGGGGGAACAAACGCGCGCGCGGGCACTCGCGGACCCGATCTTCGGGTCCAAAAGAAACTCTCTAAGAAGCGGAGCAGGCGGGCCAAAGAGGTGCCGCCTTCTTTGCGCCGCGCTTCTTTCCTCGCCCAGACGTGGGCCGCCTCTCGCCGCTCTCACGGTACGCCCTAGCGGCGAGGACACGGCGAAACGTTTTCGGAAACGACGGCGTTTCCAGAAGCGTTTCCGCCGCCTCGGGAAAACGGCCGAAGGAGAGGCTCGCGCGGGAGCGCGTAACTGGAAAGAACGCTCCGCGCAGAGGCCTCCTCAAGCGAGCAGCCCGGGGCAGGGATGCCGGGCTCTCCGGGAGCGCGGGGAGTTCTCACGTCCTTACCGAGCACGAGGAAATGCTTTTTCACCGGGAGGGTGATCCGAGCAGCGGAGCAGGTTGCCCCGAGAGGTGCGGAGTCCTCCTTCTCTGGAGACGGCGACAAAGCCGCCCGGACGCGATCCCGTGCGAGGCGCTCTGGGCCACCCTGCTCGAGCAGGGGGGTCGCACTAGACGACCTCCAGAGGTCCCTTCCAACCTCAGCGATCCTGCCATCCCGCGAACAGAGAGCGCCGCCGGCGACACACGAGACGCCGCAGCGACGCCCGTCGCCGGAGGGAAGCCTGCGAGAAGAGCGAAAGAAAAGCGGACGGTGAGGACAGAGACGAAGCGACGAGCCCCCTCGCGATTCGGACGCGCCTCGCGATTTACGGCCTAGCGTTTCGAGGCGCGCCTTCGGCAATCCCGTCCAAGCAATCGAGTTCCCCCCAAGGCCGAGACGAGGACGAAACGCCTCTCCAAGGAGGCACGGCAGAAGCGCGCCGGCCTCTAAACCACCGGTTTGTCTCGACACGGGAAAAGCTTCGACGACGCTTTCCCGAGCGGGGCCAACGCGGGGGCCCCCCTCAGCCCCGTGACGGTTTCGATGCCGAACGCCCCAGCAGCACGCAAGTTACGAATGCCAAAAGAGCGCCGCTACAGGGTGCAAAGCCTAGCTCAAATTTCGGCAGCCAAAAGCAAACCTGTGGCAGAAGGAGCCGGCTGCAGCTGCAGGCTGGCGAGGCCTCGCGGGCGACGCTCCTCTGGCTGGCTGTGCAGCTGAATTCCTCCTCCTCCCGTTGGCTCGCGCTGGCACGTGGCAGCTCTGGTCGACGGAGGACCCGGTGAAAGCCAGAAAACAAGAAGAAAAAACAAAAAAACAACTGAAAACAAGGGAAGAGGGAGGGAAGGAAGGAAGGAAGGAAGGAAGGAAGGAAGGAAGGAAGAAGGAAGGAAGGAAGGAAGGAAGGAAGGAAGGAAGGAAGGAAGGAAGGAAGGAAGGAAGGAAGGAAGGAAGGAAGGAAGGAAGGAAGGAAGGAAGGAAGGAAGGAAGGAAGGAAGGAAGGAAGAAGGAAGGAAGGAAGGAAGGAAGGAAGGGAAGGAGAAGGAAGGAAGGAAGGAAGGAAGGAAGGAAGGAAGAAGGAAGGAAGGAGAAAGAAGCAAGCTCACTCTCTCTCTCTCACATTAATTATTAATTAATTACTTGCTGATTCAAAGCTCGGCAGAAAATCCGCACAATCCAAAGGTGTTGCTAAGCTCACCCGGCGCATCTGCTATGCGAGAAGGAAGGAGTCCCAATTCCGCAAGGCTCTCCCTTTTCTTCCAGCTGCCGGCTTCCTGCTGCCCCAAAGACCAGTGCCAGGCAAGTCGCCCGGGGTCGCGCTAACTGAGCCTTCCTGAAGGCACCTCTTCGTCTTACCGCTCGCACGCTCGCCTCTCCCTCTCTCTCCGGCCACCTGACCGCCGTTCCCCTAAGACGGGGAATTGGCCGCCTCGGAGCTCTTAAAGCTCGACGCTTCGCAGACGCAGAGGAGAGAGAGTCGCGCGCACGCAAACGGACGGACGCAGCAGCGTCCTTTCCGTCACGCGTACGCACCTCCCGTTAGGTGTCGGTCATCGGTTATTCCGATCGCCATTACA
>NW_027118580.1:0-91008 GCF_036417845.1 Apteryx mantelli | reverse complement strand
AGATTTGCTTATCATTTACCTAGTTCATCAGATTGTGCTGTACCCAGTTCATCAGATTGTACTGTACCCAGTTCATCAGATTGTACTGTACCCAACACCTGCAATTATACCTTCATCTTGTCTACCAAGTATAACCTATTCTAATCAATATAATGTAACAATTCCCCCCTTTGAAAATACTTCAAGTCTTCCAGACTGCAAGGATTTTCATCATCGGTTCCGCAGATTTCCATATTCTTTGGACCGTCTCAAACTGGTGATTGTAGCTGCAATGAATTATTTCCAATGTCTTCATATCTCGGGGGAAGTTCATGATTCTTCCTGGTAACAGCTTTTAAAATTTTCCCCAAGTGTTGCCGTTCCTTATTAACAATATTTTGAATCAAACGCAACACTCCCATAATAGCTAACATAATAATTATAATTATTATACACCATTGAATTAAAGATGCTACCCAACCAGAGATGTTCAATCCAAATGACTTTGCTAAAGCAGCCACCCAATTATGGGTACTTTCTTCTCTTTCTTCCTCAGTTGCATGTTCAATTTGCGTTAGCTGAGACAAATCACGTTCTACCGCGGCTGTAACATTCGGAATATGTACACAACAATGATCAATCTTATCTCGTAAATAACCACATACTCCATGTTCTTTTAGCAACAGCATATCTAATGCCATTCTATTTTGCAGGGTCATTTTTGTGGTTGCCTGTAATTGTAAGTTTATTTCCTTAAATCCTTCTTTAGTCACTCTTGCTAGCCTTTCCGTTTGTCCTAACAACCGGTACAACATTTCTCTATTCCGATAAGCACTAATTGGAGCAAACAATGATTCTAAAGCCCAACCTAACTTCACACCGGATGATGGTTCTTGCCAATCATCATCATCCTTTATTTCTCTCTTCATTATCCATAAATTTTCTAATCTACCCTTAAATGGCGCTTTCTTCCAAATTGGGCAGAGAGTTGGTAACCCTAAAGTTATTTCAGTCACCAACCCATCCAAGGGGAGGTGAGTCGTCCATTGTCCATCACTTGTAACCCAAACTAAATTTCCTGTGCTCCTGATCGTAGTTCTACAATCTATTCCCACTCCGAATTGTATTACAGGTTCACTCATGGAGTATTTAATTCCTCTACAGGCACAACCTGTCCTTAATGCAAGGACCACAGGTGGAAAGGTAACTTCACTTTCGGGGTGTCACAAGTGTATACTTTTGTACAGTTCTAGACTGGGTGTTTTTCAGCTAACTTTCTTTTGCATTAGATTTTCTTGTGTTTCCTGTTGTGGCGCCTGGATTATTTGTATTGGTTGCATTTCGTCTTTTTCCAAATCTTTTAACTCTCTCCTGGCTCTGTTTCTTTTCTGCATAGGTTCTGATTTTGCAGTAACCTCTAATGCCCTTTTTCCATAATCAAAACTCTCTTTAATCCAAACAATACAGGTGTAGTTTCCTACATCTGTCTTACTTACATTTCGCAATGATAAAATCATAGTACCCCTTCGTGTATCACTATCCCATCGGATTGTAAACCCAGCTGACAATTTGGACTCATTCTTCTGCCAATAGCAACTAATGTCTTGGATTGAACTTCTCATATCTCCAACAAAATCACAAGTCAAATTTACATCCATTCGTTCTTCTATATGTACAGTAGCATATGTATGTATTATTTGAGCGAAACCATTACTTAATCCTACCCAGCATAGTATTACCAAGATGTAAATCTCAGTTTTGTAGGAGTGATCATTTTTACCCCCCATTGTGATGGTACCTTCTTCACTCTGGTATAACGAATCCAATTATCAATTCCTGCTACTTTCACAGCGGTAAATGTTATCAATAGTACCAAATAAAGTCCATGCCACTGTTCCTTTAAAGGCTCCGTTTGCCAATTTCGAACATACGCTTGGTCTCCTGGTTGATTCTCCAACGGCAAAGGGCGATTCCAGATGATCGCGGCACGTAAGGCTGTGAGTAATCTGCTTAAAGAAATTATATAACTATAAACATCTTGATCTCCTTGGAGGTGTAAATCTGCACTTCCCATTCCCTTCGTTGGTGCAGTATATGGCTTACCGTACAGAATTTCATAGGGACTTACAGACAACCCTTCTCTAGGTTTTATACGAATTCTCAATAAAGCAAGGGGCAATGCCTGTGGCCATTGGATTTGAGCTTCCTGGCATATCTTTTTAATTTGTCCTTTTAATGTTTGATTCATCCTTTCTACCTTTCCACTAGATTGTGGCCTCCACGGTGTATGTAAATCCCAGCTAATTCCAAGCATTTCACTAATTTCCTGTACTATTTTAGCTATAAAGTGTGGGCCTCGATCTGAAGAAATTCCTAAAGGTACCCCAAATCTAGGTATGATCTCTTTTAACAAAGTTTTTACTACTTCTCTAGCTTGATTCGTTCTACAGGGAAATGCTTCTAGCCACCCTGAAAAGGTACATACGTATACCAATAAATACTTAAACCCTTTTGATTTAGGTAATTCTGCAAAATCCACTTGCCAATAGTCACCTGGTTCTATTCCCACTTTCAAAGTTCCCATTTGAATTTGTTTTCGTATTACCGGATTATTCTTTAAACATACTGGACACTTCGCATTCACCCCTTTTGCTATTGTTAACATTTGTGCAGATATAATGCTCCGCTTTAAAAACTGCACCAATGCTTCTGCTCCCCAATGGCATTTATTATGTTCAGTTTGTATTATTCGTTTCATAATTGTAGCAGGCACTACTACTTGTCCATTACCTGTTACATACCATCCATGTGAATTCTTCTGTGCCTTTACCAAATCGGCTAATTTTTCATCTTCTTGGGTATAAAAGGGATTTACAGAGAGATGAGCAGTAATCGGGCTTACCTTAGTAGGTATTAGAGCTAATTCAGTCCATACTTGCCGTGCAGCAATTTTGGCTGCCTGGTCTGCCTTCATGTTTCCTTGTGCCACATCGCTGCCATCCCTCTGATGTCCTCGACAATGCATTACAGCCACTTGCTGAGGTAGTACCACAGCCTCTAATAACTGTAAGATCTCGGTTCGATATTTAATAATACTACCTTGAGCCGTCAACAATCCTCTTTCCTTCCATAAAGCTCCATGTATATGTATTATTCCAAAAGCGTATTTAGAATCTGTCCAAATATTCACTCTCTTATCCGTACTCGGTATTAAAGCCCGAATTAGAGCGACCAGTTCTGCCTTTTGCGCTGACGTTCCTGGCATTAATGCCTTTGCTTCAATTACTTCAAGCTTAGTAACCACAGCATATCCAGAATATCGTGTTCCATTCTCAACAAAGCTGCTACCGTCTGTAAATAATGTCCAGTCAGGATTTACAAGGGGAATATCTTTCAGATCTACCCTACTGGCGTAAGTTTGTTCGATCACCTCAATACAATCATGTTCCAGCTCGCCTTCCTCTATTTTGCTACCTAAAAATTCAGCGGGATTCAAACATGTTGTTATCTTTAAAAATATATCATCCTGTTCTCTCAATATTGCCTGATATTTCAACATTCTACCGGATGACAACCAATGACCCCCCTTTTGTTCCAAAACTGCAATCACCATGTGGGGCACAAATACTTCCATTTTTGTTCCCAATGTCAATTTTCTAGCTTCTTGGACTAACATTACAGTAGCAGCCACTGCTCGGAGGCAAGAAGGCCATCCGGCACTTACCATATCCAACTGCTTGGAAAAATAGCCCACCGGTCTCTTCCATGATCCAATTCGTTGAGTTAAAACTCCAAGCGCTAGTCGTTGCCGCTCATGTACAAAGAGTTGAAATGTTTTTGTCAAATCAGGCAATCCTAATGCTGGGGCTTCTTGCAGAGCCTGTTTTAAGTCTTGAAAAGCCCTTTTACACTCTAAACTCCAAACTAATTGTGGCTCTTTTAAAGCTGCATACAGTGGTTTGGCTAACAGTCCATAATTCAAAATCCAGAGTCTGCACCACCCTGTCATTCCTAGAAAAGTTCGTAACTCGTGCAAATTTCTAGGTTCAGGGATGGCACAAATCGCTTGTATTCTATTCACCCCCAACCGTCTTTGTCCTTGGGAAATTTCACATCCCAGATATATCACTTTTTCCCGGGCAATTTGGGCTTTTTCCTTAGAAACTCGATAACCGCTCTGTCCCAGTAAATTTAATCACGCAACTGTAACAGTAATGCAGTTTTCATACCTTTCTGTCGCCACGAAAATGTCATCCACATATTGCAACAATAAGTATGCTTTTGATGGTAATTGAAAATATCCTTGCTCCTTCCAATCCTCCAGTTCTCGTGCCAGCTGATTCCCAAATATTGTAGGACTGTTTTTGAAGCCTTGTGGTAACCTGGTCCAGGTCAGCTGTCGTTTTCGTCCTGTATCCGGATTTTCCCATTCAAACGCAAATAATTTCCTACTTTGTAATGCCAATGGGATGCAGAAGAAAGCATCTTTTAAATCAATTACAGAAAAGTATCTAAATTGTTCTGCCACAGATGTTAACAATGTATAAGGATTTGCTACTACTGGATGTATATCTTTAACTATTTCGTTTACAGCTCTTAAATCTTGAACTAACCTATAATCTCCGTTAGGTTTTCTTATAGGAAATATCGGTGTATTATATTCAGATTCACATTCTTCTAACACATTGTGCATCAAAAATTTTGCAATTAATGGTGCTACCCCTTTCCTAGCTTCTAACTGTATAGGATATTGTCTAACTCTTACCGGTTGGACACCTTCTTTCAATTCTACTATGACAGGTTTTGCTGCTTTCGCTAATCCCGGTACTTGTGTCTCCCATACCCATGGTACTACAGCGTTTTCTACCTCTATTGGTATTGTTGTATTAGCTATTTCTTTTACTATAAATATTCTAGCTATTTCTTCCTCAGGTATCTGCAACTTAGCTTTTCCATTTTCAAATATTATTTTAGCATTAAATCTTGACAATAAATCTCGTCCTAACAAAGATGTAGGACAATCCGGTACATAGAGAAATTCATGATCTAATTCTTTACCCCTAAAATTTAGATGCAATGGCCGCAGAAAGGGCCGTTGCTCTGTTTTTCCTGTAGCTCCTACCACAGTTATCATCGTATCTCCTATCTTTCCTAAACAAGTATTTAAAACAGAATAAGTTGCCCCAGTATCTACCAATAATTGTTTCTCTTCCCCATCAATTTCTGTTGTCACTTTTAATCCATCACTTAGTCAGCTACTATGTTGCCCCAAATGTCCTAACATCATTGTTTCTGCCATTGGTGTTCCTCCTACTGAAGTCTGCTGGGCCAAATTCATTTTCACTGGGCACTCATTTTTCCAATGTCCCTGTTGTCTGCAAAACGCACACTGATTTATCCCTAGCTGATTTTGAGGTATTCCCCGCATGCCTCCTACCCTGTATCCTCCTCGACCTCGTCCTCTACTTCTGCCTCTTATTCCTTGATTTACTCGTTGTAACATTGCTAATAATCCTGCCTGATTTCTCTTTGTGGTTTGTTTTTTTTTTTTTTTTTTCCCTATTATTGTACACTTTCCAGCTGATTGCTTCCAAATTACTAAATCTCCTGGGGAAAAAGGAACTTTCCCATATACTTTATCAGTCCCCGAAATTGCCTCTCGTAAAGGGGCTAATAATACTTTACTGTTTTGCTCTTGTTCCTTCCTCCCTTGTCTTGTTCTCTGTGCAATTGGGGTTCGTTGCGCTTGTCTTGGGCATGATGAATGCCCTGGCGAACCCTTCGGTGTTAACTTAATCTGGATCGCTCCAGTATTAATTGATTCTGACGGTTTTACCGCCTTAATACTATCAGTATCACTATCGTCCCCTGCATCTATATCGGACATCACAGGGGCCGTCGGTGATGCTAAAAGTGATACCTCCTCTGGCTCTCTTATTGAATTTTGTATTGCCAAACAAGTCATACGCTTCTTATTACCTACACATCCTCCACGTTTTGTTTTATCTTTTTTTCGGGATGTACCAACAACATTCCACATTCTCTCTGCATATCTGGATGATTACGTATATCATAAAATAGATCAACATATGGTACTTCATCCCATTTTTCAAGTTCTTAACAATATCTCATTAATGGACCTATAACACCCGGATCTAAACTTCCGTGTTCAGGCCACCGGGGTCCATCATACTCATATTGTGGCCACCAATTCGTACAATAATCTATAAATCGACTTTTACTCATACTCTGAAAATATCCCGCACTTTTCCAATGCTTTAATAAACATCCTAACGGAGAATTATCCGGTATTACCATGGTCTTACACACTCACTCCACACACACACACACACTAAATCTACGGGGTAGAAAACGGAAAGATAGCCTCTGATGGGAAACAAAAGACCAAACCAAACTCACGAGACAGCCACGTATGTCCGTGAGTGCTGGACCTGCGGGGCTTTCGCTCCGTCTGACGGCCAGCGCCTAGGCTTCCACAGACCAGACCTCGAGCTCGTTAGCCCAACCTTGCGTGAATCGCCGTCACGTCTTATTAGGCAGGCACCCGACCAAATATTACAATAAAGCACCTTCGGGCTTACCACTTTGGGACGTCAGCAGCAGCGCAGAGCGGGCGCAGCCGATGGCTCCCCGAGAATTCCTCGGTGCCGGCACGGAGCAAAATCGGAAAGCGAACCGTCAACACTACTCCCGAAGTCCCATCTGGGTCGCCAGAAAACTGTTGCCCGTAAAGAAACACATAACTACGAAAGCAGTTATATGCGGTGCTTTATTCGGGGCCCGGGGTCTCAGGGACTCATGTCCAAAGCTGAGAATCCCAAATCCCCGTTTAACTTGGTTAATATTTATAGTGTTCGGTTACGTAACATAATCAACAGAATTGCTAAGCTACATGATTGTTTCCCATTTATAGTTTCTTCAGTTACTGTTGCCAAGATTTGCTTATCATTTACCTAGTTCATCAGATTGTGCTGTACCCAGTTCATCAGATTGTACTGTACCCAGTTCATCAGATTGTACTGTACCCAACACCTGCAATTATACCTTCATCTTGTCTACCAAGTATAACCTATTCTAATCAATATAATGTAACAATTCCCCCCTTTGAAAATACTTCAAGTCTTCCAGACTGCAAGGATTTTCATCATCGGTTCCGCAGATTTCCATATTCTTTGGACCGTCTCAAACTGGTGATTGTAGCTGCAATGAATTATTTCCAATGTCTTCATATCTCGGGGGAAGTTCATGATTCTTCCTGGTAACAGCTTTTAAAATTTTCCCCAAGTGTTGCCGTTCCTTATTAACAATATTTTGAATCAAACGCAACACTCCCATAATAGCTAACATAATAATTATAATTATTATACACCATTGAATTAAAGATGCTACCCAACCAGAGATGTTCAATCCAAATGACTTTGCTAAAGCAGCCACCCAATTATGGGTACTTTCTTCTCTTTCTTCCTCAGTTGCATGTTCAATTTGCGTTAGCTGAGACAAATCACGTTCTACCGCGGCTGTAACATTCGGAATATGTACACAACAATGATCAATCTTATCTCGTAAATAACCACATACTCCATGTTCTTTTAGCAACAGCATATCTAATGCCATTCTATTTTGCAGGGTCATTTTTGTGGTTGCCTGTAATTGTAAGTTTATTTCCTTAAATCCTTCTTTAGTCACTCTTGCTAGCCTTTCCGTTTGTCCTAACAACCGGTACAACATTTCTCTATTCCGATAAGCACTAATTGGAGCAAACAATGATTCTAAAGCCCAACCTAACTTCACACCGGATGATGGTTCTTGCCAATCATCATCATCCTTTATTTCTCTCTTCATTATCCATAAATTTTCTAATCTACCCTTAAATGGCGCTTTCTTCCAAATTGGGCAGAGAGTTGGTAACCCTAAAGTTATTTCAGTCACCAACCCATCCAAGGGGAGGTGAGTCGTCCATTGTCCATCACTTGTAACCCAAACTAAATTTCCTGTGCTCCTGATCGTAGTTCTACAATCTGTTCTCACTCCGAATTGTATTACAGGTTCACTCATGGAGTATTTAATTCCTCTACAGGCACAACCTGTCCTTAATGCAAGGACCACAGGTGGAAAGGTAACTTCACTTTCGGGGTGTCACAAGTGTATACTTTTGTACAGTTCTAGACTGGGTGTTTTTCAGCTAACTTTCTTTTGCATTAGATTTTCTTGTGTTTCCTGTTGTGGCGCCTGGATTATTTGTATTGGTTGCATTTCGTCTTTTTCCAAATCTTTTAACTCTCTCCTGGCTCTGTTTCTTTTCTGCATAGGTTCTGATTTTGCAGTAACCTCTAATGCCCTTTTTCCATAATCAAAACTCTCTTTAATCCAAACAATACAGGTGTAGTTTCCTACATCTGTCTTACTTACATTTCGCAATGATAAAATCATAGTACCCCTTCGTGTATCACTATCCCATCGGATTGTAAACCCAGCTGACAATTTGGACTCATTCTTCTGCCAATAGCAACTAATGTCTTGGATTGAACTTCTCATATCTCCAACAAAATCACAAGTCAAATTTACATCCATTCGTTCTTCTATATGTACAGTAGCATATGTATGTATTATTTGAGCGAAACCATTACTTAATCCTACCCAGCATAGTATTACCAAGATGTAAATCTCAGTTTTGTAGGAGTGATCATTTTTACCCCCCATTGTGATGGTACCTTCTTCACTCTGGTATAACGAATCCAATTATCAATTCCTGCTACTTTCACAGCGGTAAATGTTATCAATAGTACCAAATAAAGTCCATGCCACTGTTCCTTTAAAGGCTCCGTTTGCCAATTTCGAACATACGCTTGGTCTCCTGGTTGATTCTCCAACGGCAAAGGGCGATTCCAGATGATCGCGGCACGTAAGGCTGTGAGTAATCTGCTTAAAGAAATTATATAACTATAAACATCTTGATCTCCTTGGAGGTGTAAATCTGCACTTCCCATTCCCTTCGTTGGTGCAGTATATGGCTTACCGTACAGAATTTCATAGGGACTTACAGACAACCCTTCTCTAGGTTTTATACGAATTCTCAATAAAGCAAGGGGCAATGCCTGTGGCCATTGGATTTGAGCTTCCTGGCATATCTTTTTAATTTGTCCTTTTAATGTTTGATTCATCCTTTCTACCTTTCCACTAGATTGTGGCCTCCATGGTGTATGTAAATCCCAGCTAATTCCAAGCATTTCACTAATTTCCTGTACTATTTTAGCTATAAAGTGTGGGCCTCGATCTGAAGAAATTCCTAAAGGTACCCCAAATCTAGGTATGATCTCTTTTAACAAAGTTTTTACTACTTCTCTAGCTTGATTCGTTCTACAGGGAAATGCTTCTAGCCACCCTGAAAAGGTACATACGTATACCAATAAATACTTAAACCCTTTTGATTTAGGTAATTCTGCAAAATCCACTTGCCAATAGTCACCTGGTTCTATTCCCACTTTCAAAGTTCCCATTGGAATTTGTTTTCGTATTACCGGATTATTCTTTAAACATACTGGACACTTCGCATTCACCCCTTTTGCTATTGTTAACATTTGTGCAGATATAATGCTCCGCTTTAAAAACTGCACCAATGCTTCTGCTCCCCAATGGCATTTATTATGTTCAGTTTGTATTATTCGTTTCATAATTGTAGCAGGCACTACTACTTGTCCATTACCTGTTACATACCATCCATGTGAATTCTTCTGTGCCTTTACCAAATCGGCTAATTTTTCATCTTCTTGGGTATAAAAGGGATTTACAGAGAGATGAGCAGTAATCGGGCTTACCTTAGTAGGTATTAGAGCTAATTCAGTCCATACTTGCCGTGCAGCAATTTTGGCTGCCTGGTCTGCCTTCATGTTTCCTTGTGCCACATCGCTGCCATCCCTCTGATGTCCTCGACAATGCATTACAGCCACTTGCTGAGGTAGTACCACAGCCTCTAATAACTGTAAGATCTCGGTTCGATATTTAATAATACTACCTTGAGCCGTCAACAATCCTCTTTCCTTCCATAAAGCTCCATGTATATGTATTATTCCAAAAGCGTATTTAGAATCTGTCCAAATATTCACTCTCTTATCCGTACTCGGTATTAAAGCCCGAATTAGAGCGACCAGTTCTGCCTTTTGCGCTGACGTTCCTGGCATTAATGCCTTTGCTTCAATTACTTCAAGCTTAGTAACCACAGCATATCCAGAATATCGTGTTCCATTCTCAACAAAGCTGCTACCGTCTGTAAATAATGTCCAGTCAGGATTTACAAGGGGAATATCTTTCAGATCTACCCTACTGGCGTAAGTTTGTTCGATCACCTCAATACAATCATGTTCCAGCTCGCCTTCCTCTATTTTGCTACCTAAAAATTCAGCGGGATTCAAACATGTTGTTATCTTTAAAAATATATCATCCTGTTCTCTCAATATTGCCTGATATTTCAACATTCTACCGGATGACAACCAATGACCCCCCTTTTGTTCCAAAACTGCAATCACCATGTGGGGCACAAATACTTCCATTTTTGTTCCCAATGTCAATTTTCTAGCTTCTTGGACTAACATTACAGTAGCAGCCACTGCTCGGAGGCAAGAAGGCCATCCGGCACTTACCATATCCAACTGCTTGGAAAAATAGCCCACCGGTCTCTTCCATGATCCAATTCGTTGAGTTAAAACTCCAAGCGCTAGTCGTTGCCGCTCATGTACAAAGAGTTGAAATGTTTTTGTCAAATCAGGCAATCCTAATGCTGGGGCTTCTTGCAGAGCCTGTTTTAAGTCTTGAAAAGCCCTTTTACACTCTAAACTCCAAACTAATTGTGGCTCTTTTAAAGCTGCATACAGTGGTTTGGCTAACAGTCCATAATTCAAAATCCAGAGTCTGCACCACCCTGTCATTCCTAGAAAAGTTCGTAACTCGTGCAAATTTCTAGGTTCAGGGATGGCACAAATCGCTTGTATTCTATTCACCCCCAACCGTCTTTGTCCTTGGGAAATTTCACATCCCAGATATATCACTTTTTCCCGGGCAATTTGGGCTTTTTCCTTAGAAACTCGATAACCGCTCTGTCCCAGTAAATTTAATCACGCAACTGTAACAGTAATGCAGTTTTCATACCTTTCTGTCGCCACGAAAATGTCATCCACATATTGCAACAATAAGTATGCTTTTGATGGTAATTGAAAATATCCTTGCTCCTTCCAATCCTCCAGTTCTCGTGCCAGCTGATTCCCAAATATTGTAGGACTGTTTTTGAAGCCTTGTGGTAACCTGGTCCAGGTCAGCTGTCGTTTTCGTCCTGTATCCGGATTTTCCCATTCAAACGCAAATAATTTCCTACTTTGTAATGCCAATGGGATGCAGAAGAAAGCATCTTTTAAATCAATTACAGAAAAGTATCTAAATTGTTCTGCCACAGATGTTAACAATGTATAAGGATTTGCTACTACTGGATGTATATCTTTAACTATTTCGTTTACAGCTCTTAAATCTTGAACTAACCTATAATCTCCGTTAGGTTTTCTTATAGGAAATATCGGTGTATTATATTCAGATTCACATTCTTCTAACACATTGTGCATCAAAAATTTTGCAATTAATGGTGCTACCCCTTTCCTAGCTTCTAACTGTATAGGATATTGTCTAACTCTTACCGGTTGGACACCTTCTTTCAATTCTACTATGACAGGTTTTGCTGCTTTCGCTAATCCCGGTACTTGTGTCTCCCATACCCATGGTACTACAGCGTTTTCTACCTCTATTGGTATTGTTGTATTAGCTATTTCTTTTACTATAAATGTTCTAGCTATTTCTTCCTCAGGTATCTGCAACTTAGCTTTTCCATTTTCAAATATTATTTTAGCATTAAATCTTGACAATAAATCTCGTCCTAACAAAGATGTAGGACAATCCGGTACATAGAGAAATTCATGATCTAATTCTTTACCCCTAAAATTTAGATGCAATGGCCGCAGAAAGGGCCGTTGCTCTGTTTTTCCTGTAGCTCCTACCACAGTTATCATCGTATCTCCTATCTTTCCTAAACAAGTATTTAAAACAGAATAAGTTGCCCCAGTATCTACCAATAATTGTTTCTCTTCCCCATCAATTTCTGTTGTCACTTTTAATCCATCACTTAGTCAGCTACTATGTTGCCCCAAATGTCCTAACATCATTGTTTCTGCCATTGGTGTTCCTCCTACTGAAGTCTGCTGGGCCAAATTCATTTTCACTGGGCACTCATTTTTCCAATGTCCCTGTTGTCTGCAAAACGCACACTGATTTATCCCTAGCTGATTTTGAGGTATTCCCCGCATGCCTCCTACCCTGTATCCTCCTCGACCTCGTCCTCTACTTCTGCCTCTTATTCCTTGATTTACTCGTTGTAACATTGCTAATAATCCTGCCTGATTTCTCTTTGTGGTTTGTTTTTTTTTTTTTTTTTCCCTATTATTGTACACTTTCCAGCTGATTGCTTCCAAATTACTAAATCTCCTGGGGAAAAAGGAACTTTCCCATATACTTTATCAGTCCCCGAAATTGCCTCTCGTAAAGGGGCTAATAATACTTTACTGTTTTGCTCTTGTTCCTTCCTCCCTTGTCTTGTTCTCTGTGCAATTGGGGTTCGTTGCGCTTGTCTTGGGCATGATGAATGCCCTGGCGAACCCTTCGGTGTTAACTTAATCTGGATCGCTCCAGTATTAATTGATTCTGACGGTTTTACCGCCTTAATACTATCAGTATCACTATCGTCCCCTGCATCTATATCGGACATCACAGGGGCCGTCGGTGATGCTAAAAGTGATACCTCCTCTGGCTCTCTTATTGAATTTTGTATTGCCAAACAAGTCATACACTTCTTATTACCTACACATCCTTCACATTTTGTTTTATCTTTTTTTCGGGATGTACCAACAACATTCCACATTCTCTCTGCATATCTGGATGATTACGTATATCATAAAATAGATCAACATATGGTACTTCATCCCATTTTTCAAGTTCTTAACAATATCTCATTAATGGACCTATAACACCCGGATCTAAACTTCCGTGTTCAGGCCACCGGGGTCCATCATACTCATATTGTGGCCACCAATTCGTACAATAATCTATAAATCGACTTTTACTCATACTCTGAAAATATCCCGCACTTTTCCAATGCTTTAATAAACATCCTAACGGAGAATTATCCGGTATTACCATGGTCTTACACACTCACTCCACACACACACACACACACTAAATCTACGGGGTAGAAAACGGAAAGATAGCCTCTGATGGGAAACAAAAGACCAAACCAAACTCACGAGACAGCCACGTATGTCCGTGAGTGCTGGACCTGCGGGGCTTTCGCTCCGTCTGACGGCCAGCGCCTAGGCTTCCACAGACCAGACCTCGAGCTCGTTAGCCCAACCTTGCGTGAATCGCCGTCACGTCTTATTAGGCAGGCACCCGACCAAATATTACAATAAAGCACCTTCGGGCTTACCACTTTGGGACGTCAGGAGCAGCGCAGAGCGGGCGCAGCCGATGGCTCCCCGAGAATTCCTCGGTGCCGGCACGGAGCAAAATCGGAAAGCGAACCGTCAACACTACTCCCGAAGTCCCATCTGGGTCGCCAGAAAACTGTTGCCCGTAAAGAAACACATAACTACGAAAGCAGTTATATGCGGTGCTTTATTCGGGGCCCGGGGTCTCAGGGACTCATGTCCAAAGCTGAGAATCCCAAATCCCCGTTTAACTTGGTTAATATTTATAGTGTTCGGTTACGTAACATAATCAACAGAATTGCTAAGCTACATGATTGTTTCCCATTTATAGTTTCTTCAGTTACTGTTGCCAAGATTTGCTTATCATTTACCTAGTTCATCAGATTGTGCTGTACCTAGTTCATCAGATTGTACTGTACCCACTTCATCAGATTGTACTGTACCCAGTTCATCAGATTGTACTGTACCCAGTTCATCAGATTGTACTGTACCCAACACCTGCAATTATACCTTCATCTTGTCTACCAAGTATAACCTATTCTAATCAATATAATGTAACAATTCCCCCCTTTGAAAATACTTCAAGTCTTCCAGACTGCAAGGATTTTCATCATCAGTTCCGCAGATTTCCATATTCTTTGGACCGTCTCAAACTGGTGATTGTAGCTGCAATGAATTATTTCCAATGTCTTCATATCTCGGGGGAAGTTCATGATTCTTCCTGGTAACAGCTTTTAAAATTTTCCCCAAGTGTTGCCGTTCCTTATTAACAATATTTTGAATCAAACGCAACACTCCCATAATAGCTAACATAATAATTATAATTATTATACACCATTGAATTAAAGATGCTACCCAACCAGAGATGTTCAATCCAAATGACTTTGCTAAAGCAGCCACCCAATTATGGGTACTTTCTTCTCTTTCTTCCTCAGTTGCATGTTCAATTTGCGTTAGCTGAGACAAATCACGTTCTACCGCGGCTGTAACATTCGGAATATGTACACAACAATGATCAATCTTATCTCGTAAATAACCACATACTCCATGTTCTTTTAGCAACAGCATATCTAATGCCATTCTATTTTGCAGGGTCATTTTTGTGGTTGCCTGTAATTGTAAGTTTATTTCCTTAAATCCTTCTTTAGTCACTCTTGCTAGCCTTTCCGTTTGTCCTAACAACCGGTACAACATTTCTCTATTCCGATAAGCACTAATTGGAGCAAACAATGATTCTAAAGCCCAACCTAACTTCACACCGGATGATGGTTCTTGCCAATCATCATCATCCTTTATTTCTCTCTTCATTATCCATAAATTTTCTAATCTACCCTTAAATGGCGCTTTCTTCCAAATTGGGCAGAGAGTTGGTAACCCTAAAGTTATTTCAGTCACCAACCCATCCAAGGGGAGGTGAGTCGTCCATTGTCCATCACTTGTAACCCAAACTAAATTTCCTGTGCTCCTGATCGTAGTTCTACAATCTGTTCTCACTCCGAATTGTATTACAGGTTCACTCATGGAGTATTTAATTCCTCTACAGGCACAACCTGTCCTTAATGCAAGGACCACAGGTGGAAAGGTAACTTCACTTTCGGGGTGTCACAAGTGTATACTTTTGTACAGTTCTAGACTGGGTGTTTTTCAGCTAACTTTCTTTTGCATTAGATTTTCTTGTGTTTCCTGTTGTGGCGCCTGGATTATTTGTATTGGTTGCATTTCGTCTTTTTCCAAATCTTTTAACTCTCTCCTGGCTCTGTTTCTTTTCTGCATAGGTTCTGATTTTGCAGTAACCTCTAATGCCCTTTTTCCATAATCAAAACTCTCTTTAATCCAAACAATACAGGTGTAGTTTCCTACATCTGTCTTACTTACATTTCGCAATGATAAAATCATAGTACCCCTTCGTGTATCACTATCCCATCGGATTGTAAACCCAGCTGACAATTTGGACTCATTCTTCTGCCAATAGCAACTAATGTCTTGGATTGAACTTCTCATATCTCCAACAAAATCACAAGTCAAATTTACATCCATTCGTTCTTCTATATGTACAGTAGCATATGTATGTATTATTTGAGCGAAACCATTACTTAATCCTACCCAGCATAGTATTACCAAGATGTAAATCTCAGTTTTGTAGGAGTGATCATTTTTACCCCCCATTGTGATGGTACCTTCTTCACTCTGGTATAACGAATCCAATTATCAATTCCTGCTACTTTCACAGCGGTAAATGTTATCAATAGTACCAAATAAAGTCCATGCCACTGTTCCTTTAAAGGCTCCGTTTGCCAATTTCGAACATACGCTTGGTCTCCTGGTTGATTCTCCAACGGCAAAGGGCGATTCCAGATGATCGCGGCACGTAAGGCTGTGAGTAATCTGCTTAAAGAAATTATATAACTATAAACATCTTGATCTCCTTGGAGGTGTAAATCTGCACTTCCCATTCCCTTCGTTGGTGCAGTATATGGCTTACCGTACAGAATTTCATAGGGACTTACAGACAACCCTTCTCTAGGTTTTATACGAATTCTCAATAAAGCAAGGGGCAATGCCTGTGGCCATTGGATTTGAGCTTCCTGGCATATCTTTTTAATTTGTCCTTTTAATGTTTGATTCATCCTTTCTACCTTTCCACTAGATTGTGGCCTCCATGGTGTATGTAAATCCCAGCTAATTCCAAGCATTTCACTAATTTCCTGTACTATTTTAGCTATAAAGTGTGGGCCTCGATCTGAAGAAATTCCTAAAGGTACCCCAAATCTAGGTATGATCTCTTTTAACAAAGTTTTTACTACTTCTCTAGCTTGATTCGTTCTACAGGGAAATGCTTCTAGCCACCCTGAAAAGGTACATACGTATACCAATAAATACTTAAACCCTTTTGATTTAGGTAATTCTGCAAAATCCACTTGCCAATAGTCACCTGGTTCTATTCCCACTTTCAAAGTTCCCATTTGAATTTGTTTTCGTATTACCGGATTATTCTTTAAACATACTGGACACTTCGCATTCACCCCTTTTGCTATTGTTAACATTTGTGCAGATATAATGCTCCGCTTTAAAAACTGCACCAATGCTTCTGCTCCCCAATGGCATTTATTATGTTCAGTTTGTATTATTCGTTTCATAATTGTAGCAGGCACTACTACTTGTCCATTACCTGTTACATACCATCCATGTGAATTCTTCTGTGCCTTTACCAAATCGGCTAATTTTTCATCTTCTTGGGTATAAAAGGGATTTACAGAGAGATGAGCAGTAATCGGGCTTACCTTAGTAGGTATTAGAGCTAATTCAGTCCATACTTGCCGTGCAGCAATTTTGGCTGCCTGGTCTGCCTTCATGTTTCCTTGTGCCACATCGCTGCCATCCCTCTGATGTCCTCGACAATGCATTACAGCCACTTGCTGAGGTAGTACCACAGCCTCTAATAACTGTAAGATCTCGGTTCGATATTTAATAATACTACCTTGAGCCGTCAACAATCCTCTTTCCTTCCATAAAGCTCCATGTATATGTATTATTCCAAAAGCGTATTTAGAATCTGTCCAAATATTCACTCTCTTATCCGTACTCGGTATTAAAGCCCGAATTAGAGCGACCAGTTCTGCCTTTTGCGCTGACGTTCCTGGCATTAATGCCTTTGCTTCAATTACTTCAAGCTTAGTAACCACAGCATATCCAGAATATCGTGTTCCATTCTCAACAAAGCTGCTACCGTCTGTAAATAATGTCCAGTCAGGATTTACAAGGGGAATATCTTTCAGATCTACCCTACTGGCGTAAGTTTGTTCGATCACCTCAATACAATCATGTTCCAGCTCGCCTTCCTCTATTTTGCTACCTAAAAATTCAGCGGGATTCAAACATGTTGTTATCTTTAAAAATATATCATCCTGTTCTCTCAATATTGCCTGATATTTCAACATTCTACCGGATGACAACCAATGACCCCCCTTTTGTTCCAAAACTGCAATCACCATGTGGGGCACAAATACTTCCATTTTTGTTCCCAATGTCAATTTTCTAGCTTCTTGGACTAACATTACAGTAGCAGCCACTGCTCGGAGGCAAGAAGGCCATCCGGCACTTACCATATCCAACTGCTTGGAAAAATAGCCCACCGGTCTCTTCCATGATCCAATTCGTTGAGTTAAAACTCCAAGCGCTAGTCGTTGCCGCTCATGTACAAAGAGTTGAAATGTTTTTGTCAAATCAGGCAATCCTAATGCTGGGGCTTCTTGCAGAGCCTGTTTTAAGTCTTGAAAAGCCCTTTTACACTCTAAACTCCAAACTAATTGTGGCTCTTTTAAAGCTGCATACAGTGGTTTGGCTAACAGTCCATAATTCAAAATCCAGAGTCTGCACCACCCTGTCATTCCTAGAAAAGTTCGTAACTCGTGCAAATTTCTAGGTTCAGGGATGGCACAAATCGCTTGTATTCTATTCACCCCCAACCGTCTTTGTCCTTGGGAAATTTCACATCCCAGATATATCACTTTTTCCCGGGCAATTTGGGCTTTTTCCTTAGAAACTCGATAACCGCTCTGTCCCAGTAAATTTAATCACGCAACTGTAACAGTAATGCAGTTTTCATACCTTTCTGTCGCCACGAAAATGTCATCCACATATTGCAACAATAAGTATGCTTTTGATGGTAATTGAAAATATCCTTGCTCCTTCCAATCCTCCAGTTCTCGTGCCAGCTGATTCCCAAATATTGTAGGACTGTTTTTGAAGCCTTGTGGTAACCTGGTCCAGGTCAGCTGTCGTTTTCGTCCTGTATCCGGATTTTCCCATTCAAACGCAAATAATTTCCTACTTTGTAATGCCAATGGGATGCAGAAGAAAGCATCTTTTAAATCAATTACAGAAAAGTATCTAAATTGTTCTGCCACAGATGTTAACAATGTATAAGGATTTGCTACTACTGGATGTATATCTTTAACTATTTCGTTTACAGCTCTTAAATCTTGAACTAACCTATAATCTCCGTTAGGTTTTCTTATAGGAAATATCGGTGTATTATATTCAGATTCACATTCTTCTAACACATTGTGCATCAAAAATTTTGCAATTAATGGTGCTACCCCTTTCCTAGCTTCTAACTGTATAGGATATTGTCTAACTCTTACCGGTTGGACACCTTCTTTCAATTCTACTATGACAGGTTTTGCTGCTTTCGCTAATCCCGGTACTTGTGTCTCCCATACCCATGGTACTACAGCGTTTTCTACCTCTATTGGTATTGTTGTATTAGCTATTTCTTTTACTATAAATGTTCTAGCTATTTCTTCCTCAGGTATCTGCAACTTAGCTTTTCCATTTTCAAATATTATTTTAGCATTAAATCTTGACAATAAATCTCGTCCTAACAAAGATGTAGGACAATCCGGTACATAGAGAAATTCATGATCTAATTCTTTACCCCTAAAATTTAGATGCAATGGCCGCAGAAAGGGCCGTTGCTCTGTTTTTCCTGTAGCTCCTACCACAGTTATCATCGTATCTCCTATCTTTCCTAAACAAGTATTTAAAACAGAATAAGTTGCCCCAGTATCTACCAATAATTGTTTCTCTTCCCCATCAATTTCTGTTGTCACTTTTAATCCATCACTTAGTCAGCTACTATGTTGCCCCAAATGTCCTAACATCATTGTTTCTGCCATTGGTGTTCCTCCTACTGAAGTCTGCTGGGCCAAATTCATTTTCACTGGGCACTCATTTTTCCAATGTCCCTGTTGTCTGCAAAACGCACACTGATTTATCCCTAGCTGATTTTGAGGTATTCCCCGCATGCCTCCTACCCTGTATCCTCCTCGACCTCGTCCTCTACTTCTGCCTCTTATTCCTTGATTTACTCGTTGTAACATTGCTAATAATCCTGCCTGATTTCTCTTTGTGGTTTGTTTTTTTTTTTTTTTTTCCCTATTATTGTACACTTTCCAGCTGATTGCTTCCAAATTACTAAATCTCCTGGGGAAAAAGGAACTTTCCCATATACTTTATCAGTCCCCGAAATTGCCTCTCGTAAAGGGGCTAATAATACTTTACTGTTTTGCTCTTGTTCCTTCCTCCCTTGTCTTGTTCTCTGTGCAATTGGGGTTCGTTGCGCTTGTCTTGGGCATGATGAATGCCCTGGCGAACCCTTCGGTGTTAACTTAATCTGGATCGCTCCAGTATTAATTGATTCTGACGGTTTTACCGCCTTAATACTATCAGTATCACTATCGTCCCCTGCATCTATATCGGACATCACAGGGGCCGTCGGTGATGCTAAAAGTGATACCTCCTCTGGCTCTCTTATTGAATTTTGTATTGCCAAACAAGTCATACGCTTCTTATTACCTACACATCCTCCACGTTTTGTTTTATCTTTTTTTCGGGATGTACCAACAACATTCCACATTCTCTCTGCATATCTGGATGATTACGTATATCATAAAATAGATCAACATATGGTACTTCATCCCATTTTTCAAGTTCTTAACAATATCTCATTAATGGACCTATAACACCCGGATCTAAACTTCCGTGTTCAGGCCACCGGGGTCCATCATACTCATATTGTGGCCACCAATTCGTACAATAATCTATAAATCGACTTTTACTCATACTCTGAAAATATCCCGCACTTTTCCAATGCTTTAATAAACATCCTAACGGAGAATTATCCGGTATTACCATGGTCTTACACACTCACTCCACACACACACACACTAAATCTACGGAGTAGAAAACGGAAAGATAGCCTCTGATGGGAAACAAAAGACCAAACCAAACTCACGAGACAGCCACGTATGTCCGTGAGTGCTGGACCTGCGGGGCTTTCGCTCCGTCTGACGGCCAGCGCCTAGGCTTCCACAGACCAGACCTCGAGCTCGTTAGCCCAACCTTGCGTGAATCGCCGTCACGTCTTATTAGGCAGGCACCCGACCAAATATTACAATAAAGCACCTTCGGGCTTACCACTTTGGGACGTCAGGAGCAGCGCAGAGCGGGCGCAGCCGATGGCTCCCCGAGAATTCCTCGGTGCCGGCACGGAGCAAAATCGGAAAGCGAACCGTCAACACTACTCCCGAAGTCCCATCTGGGTCGCCAGAAAACTGTTGCCCGTAAAGAAACACATAACTACGAAAGCAGTTATATGCGGTGCTTTATTCAGGGCCCGGGGTCTCAGGGACTCATGTCCAAAGCTGAGAATCCCAAATCCCCGTTTAACTTGGTTAATATTTATAGTGTTCGGTTACGTAACATAATCAACAGAATTGCTAAGCTACATGATTGTTTCCCATTTATAGTTTCTTCAGTTACTGTTGCCAAGATTTGCTTATCATTTACCTAGTTCATCAGATTGTGCTGTACCCACTTCATCAGATTGTACTGTACCCAGTTCATCAGATTGTACTGTACCCAGTTCATCAGATTGTACTGTACCCAACACCTGCAATTATACCTTCATCTTGTCTACCAAGTATAACCTATTCTAATCAATATAATGTAACAATTCCCCCCTTTGAAAATACTTCAAGTCTTCCAGACTGCAAGGATTTTCATCATCAGTTCCGCAGATTTCCATATTCTTTGGACCGTCTCAAACTGGTGATTGTAGCTGCAATGAATTATTTCCAATGTCTTCATATCTCGGGGGAAGTTCATGATTCTTCCTGGTAACAGCTTTTAAAATTTTCCCCAAGTGTTGCCGTTCCTTATTAACAATATTTTGAATCAAACGCAACACTCCCATAATAGCTAACATAATAATTATAATTATTATACACCATTGAATTAAAGATGCTACCCAACCAGAGATGTTCAATCCAAATGACTTTGCTAAAGCAGCCACCCAATTATGGGTACTTTCTTCTCTTTCTTCCTCAGTTGCATGTTCAATTTGCGTTAGCTGAGACAAATCACGTTCTACCGCGGCTGTAACATTCGGAATATGTACACAACAATGATCAATCTTATCTCGTAAATAACCACATACTCCATGTTCTTTTAGCAACAGCATATCTAATGCCATTCTATTTTGCAGGGTCATTTTTGTGGTTGCCTGTAATTGTAAGTTTATTTCCTTAAATCCTTCTTTAGTCACTCTTGCTAGCCTTTCCGTTTGTCCTAACAACCGGTACAACATTTCTCTATTCCGATAAGTACTAATTGGAGCAAACAATGATTCTAAAGCCCAACCTAACTTCACACCGGATGATGGTTCTTGCCAATCATCATCATCCTTTATTTCTCTCTTCATTATCCATAAATTTTCTAATCTACCCTTAAATGGCGCTTTCTTCCAAATTGGGCAGAGAGTTGGTAACCCTAAAGTTATTTCAGTCACCAACCCATCCAAGGGGAGGTGAGTCGTCCATTGTCCATCACTTGTAACCCAAACTAAATTTCCTGTGCTCCTGATCGTAGTTCTACAATCTATTCCCACTCCGAATTGTATTACAGGTTCACTCATGGAGTATTTAATTCCTCTACAGGCACAACCTGTCCTTAATGCAAGGACCACAGGTGGAAAGGTAACTTCACTTTCGGGGTGTCACAAGTGTATACTTTTGTACAGTTCTAGACTGGGTGTTTTTCAGCTAACTTTCTTTTGCATTAGATTTTCTTGTGTTTCCTGTTGTGGCGCCTGGATTATTTGTATTGGTTGCATTTCGTCTTTTTCCAAATCTTTTAACTCTCTCCTGGCTCTGTTTCTTTTCTGCATAGGTTCTGATTTTGCAGTAACCTCTAATGCCCTTTTTCCATAATCAAAACTCTCTTTAATCCAAACAACACAGGTGTAGTTTCCTACATCTGTCTTACTTACATTTCGCAATGATAAAATCATAGTACCCCTTCGTGTATCACTATCCCATCGGATTGTAAACCCAGTTGACAATTTGGACTCATTCTTCTGCCAATAGCAACTAATGTCTTGGATTGAACTTCTCATATCTCCAACAAAATCACAAGTCAAATTTACATCCATTCGTTCTTCTATATGTACAGTAGCATATGTATGTATTATTTGAGCGAAACCATTACTTAATCCTACCCAGCATAGTATTACCAAGATGTAAATCTCAGTTTTGTAGGAGTGATCATTTTTACCCCCCATTGTGATGGTACCTTCTTCACTCTGGTATAATGAATCCAATTATCAATTCCTGCTACTTTCACAGCGGTAAATGTTATCAATAGTACCAAATAAAGTCCATGCCACTGTTCCTTTAAAGGCTCCGTTTGCCAATTTCGAACATACGCTTGGTCTCCTGGTTGATTCTCCAACGGCAAAGGGCGATTCCAGATGATCGCGGCACGTAAGGCTGTGAGTAATCTGCTTAAAGAAATTATATAACTATAAACATCTTGATCTCCTTGGAGGTGTAAATCTGCACTTCCCATTCCCTTCGTTGGTGCAGTATATGGCTTACCGTACAGAATTTCATAGGGACTTACAGACAACCCTTCTCTAGGTTTTATACGAATTCTCAATAAAGCAAGGGGCAATGCCTGTGGCCATTGGATTTGAGCTTCCTGGCATATCTTTTTAATTTGTCCTTTTAATGTTTGATTCATCCTTTCTACCTTTCCACTAGATTGTGGCCTCCACGGTGTATGTAAATCCCAGCTAATTCCAAGCATTTCACTAATTTCCTGTACTATTTTAGCTATAAAGTGTGGGCCTCGATCTGAAGAAATTCCTAAAGGTACCCCAAATCTAGGTATGATCTCTTTTAACAAAGTTTTTACTACTTCTCTAGCTTGATTCGTTCTACAGGGAAATGCTTCTAGCCACCCTGAAAAGGTACATACGTATACCAATAAATACTTAAACCCTTTTGATTTAGGTAATTCTGCAAAATCCACTTGCCAATAGTCACCTGGTTCTATTCCCACTTTCAAAGTTCCCATTTGAATTTGTTTTCGTATTACCGGATTATTCTTTAAACATACTGGACACTTCGCATTCACCCCTTTTGCTATTGTTAACATTTGTGCAGATATAATGCTCCGCTTTAAAAACTGCACCAATGCTTCTGCTCCCCAATGGCATTTATTATGTTCAGTTTGTATTATTCGTTTCATAATTGTAGCAGGCACTACTACTTGTCCATTACCTGTTACATACCATCCATGTGAATTCTTCTGTGCCTTTACCAAATCGGCTAATTTTTCATCTTCTTGGGTATAAAAGGGATTTACAGAGAGATGAGCAGTAATCGGGCTTACCTTAGTAGGTATTAGAGCTAATTCAGTCCATACTTGCCGTGCAGCAATTTTGGCTGCCTGGTCTGCCTTCATGTTTCCTTGTGCCACATCGCTGTCATCCCTCTGATGTCCTCGACAATGCATTACAGCCACTTGCTGAGGTAGTACCACAGCCTCTAATAACTGTAAGATCTCGGTTCGATATTTAATAATACTACCTTGAGCCGTCAACAATCCTCTTTCCTTCCATAAAGCTCCATGTATATGTATTATTCCAAAAGCGTATTTAGAATCTGTCCAAATATTCACTCTCTTATCCGTACTCGGTATTAAAGCCCGAATTAGAGCGACCAGTTCTGCCTTTTGCGCTGACGTTCCTGGCATTAATGCCTTTGCTTCAATTACTTCAAGCTTAGTAACCACAGCATATCCAGAATATCGTGTTCCATTCTCAACAAAGCTGCTACCGTCTGTAAATAATGTCCAGTCAGGATTTACAAGGGGAATATCTTTCAGATCTACCCTACTGGCGTAAGTTTGTTCGATCACCTCAATACAATCATGTTCCAGCTCGCCTTCCTCTATTTTGCTACCTAAAAATTCAGCGGGATTCAAACATGTTGTTATCTTTAAAAATATATCATCCTGTTCTCTCAATATTGCCTGATATTTCAACATTCTACTGGATGACAACCAATGACCCCCCTTTTGTTCCAAAACTGCAATCACCATGTGGGGCACAAATACTTCCATTTTTGTTCCCAATGTCAATTTTCTAGCTTCTTGGACTAACATTACAGTAGCAGCCACTGCTCGGAGGCAAGAAGGCCATCCGGCACTTACCATATCCAACTGCTTGGAAAAATAGCCCACCGGTCTCTTCCATGATCCAATTCGTTGAGTTAAAACTCCAAGCGCTAGTCGTTGCCGCTCATGTACAAAGAGTTGAAATGTTTTTGTCAAATCAGGCAATCCTAATGCTGGGGCTTCTTGCAGAGCCTGTTTTAAGTCTTGAAAAGCCCTTTTACACTCTAAACTCCAAACTAATTGTGGCTCTTTTAAAGCTGCATACAGTGGTTTGGCTAACAGTCCATAATTCAAAATCCAGAGTCTGCACCACCCTGTCATTCCTAGAAAAGTTCGTAACTCGTGCAAATTTCTAGGTTCAGGGATGGCACAAATCGCTTGTATTCTATTCACCCCCAACCGTCTTTGTCCTTGGGAAATTTCACATCCCAGATATATCACTTTTTCCCGGGCAATTTGGGCTTTTTCCTTAGAAACTCGATAACCGCTCTGTCCCAGTAAATTTAATCACGCAACTGTAACAGTAATGCAGTTTTCATACCTTTCTGTCGCCACGAAAATGTCATCCACATATTGCAACAATAAGTATGCTTTTGATGGTAATTGAAAATATCCTTGCTCCTTCCAATCCTCCAGTTCTCGTGCCAGCTGATTCCCAAATATTGTAGGACTGTTTTTGAAGCCTTGTGGTAACCTGGTCCAGGTCAGCTGTCGTTTTCGTCCTGTATCCGGATTTTCCCATTCAAACGCAAATAATTTCCTACTTTGTAATGCCAATGGGATGCAGAAGAAAGCATC
Organism: Apteryx mantelli; assembly: GCF_036417845.1. Taxonomy (NCBI): domain Eukaryota; kingdom Metazoa; phylum Chordata; class Aves; order Apterygiformes; family Apterygidae; genus Apteryx; species Apteryx mantelli. The sequence continues at coordinate 65,671 of NW_027118580.1, read as the reverse complement.
TTTTAAATCAATTACAGAAAAGTATCTAAATTGTTCTGCCACAGATGTTAACAATGTATAAGGATTTGCTACTACTGGATGTATATCTTTAACTATTTCGTTTACAGCTCTTAAATCTTGAACTAACCTATAATCTCCGTTAGGTTTTCTTATAGGAAATATCGGTGTATTATATTCAGATTCACATTCTTCTAACACATTGTGCATCAAAAATTTTGCAATTAATGGTGCTACCCCTTTCCTAGCTTCTAACTGTATAGGATATTGTCTAACTCTTACCGGTTGGACACCTTCTTTCAATTCTACTATGACAGGTTTTGCTGCTTTCGCTAATCCCGGTACTTGTGTCTCCCATACCCATGGTACTACAGCGTTTTCTACCTCTATTGGTATTGTTGTATTAGCTATTTCTTTTACTATAAATATTCTAGCTATTTCTTCCTCAGGTATCTGCAACTTAGCTTTTCCATTTTCAAATATTATTTTAGCATTAAATCTTGACAATAAATCTCGTCCTAACAAAGATGTAGGACAATCCGGTACATAGAGAAATTCATGATCTAATTCTTTACCCCTAAAATTTAGATGCAATGGCCGCAGAAAGGGCCGTTGCTCTGTTTTTCCTGTAGCTCCTACCACAGTTATCATCGTATCTCCTATCTTTCCTAAACAAGTATTTAAAACAGAATAAGTTGCCCCAGTATCTACCAATAATTGTTTCTCTTCCCCATCAATTTCTGTTGTCACTTTTAATCCATCACTTAGTCAGCTACTATGTTGCCCCAAATGTCCTAACATCATTGTTTCTGCCATTGGTGTTCCTCCTACTGAAGTCTGCTGGGCCAAATTCATTTTCACTGGGCACTCATTTTTCCAATGTCCCTGTTGTCTGCAAAACGCACACTGATTTATCCCTAGCTGATTTTGAGGTATTCCCCGCATGCCTCCTACCCTGTATCCTCCTCGACCTCGTCCTCTACTTCTGCCTCTTATCCCTTGATTTACTCGTTGTAACATTGCTAATAATCCTGCCTGATTTCTCTTTGTGGTTTGTTTTTTTTTCCTATTATTGTACACTTTCCAGCTGATTGCTTCCAAATTACTAAATCTCCTGGGGAAAAAGGAACTTTCCCATATACTTTATCAGTCCCCGAAATTGCCTCTCGTAAAGGGGCTAATAATACTTTACTGTTTTGCTCTTGTTCCTTCCTCCCTTGTCTTGTTCTCTGTGCAATTGGGGTTCGTTGCGCTTGTCTTGGGCATGATGAATGCCCTGGCGAACCCTTCGGTGTTAACTTAATCTGGATCGCTCCAGTATTAATTGATTCTGACGGTTTTACCGCCTTAATACTATCAGTATCACTATCGTCCCCTGCATCTATATCGGACATCACAGGGGCCGTCGGTGATGCTAAAAGTGATACCTCCTCTGGCTCTCTTATTGAATTTTGTATTGCCAAACAAGTCATACACTTCTTATTACCTACACATCCTTCACATTTTGTTTTATCTTTTTTTCGGGATGTACCAACAACATTCCACATTCTCTCTGCATATCTGGATGATTACATATATCATAAAATAGATCAACATATGGTACTTCATCCCATTTTTCAAGTTCTTAACAATATCTCATTAATGGACCTATAACACCCGGATCTAAACTTCCGTGTTCAGGCCACCGGGGTCCATCATACTCATATTGTGGCCACCAATTCGTACAATAATCTATAAATCGACTTTTACTCATACTCTGAAAATATCCCGCACTTTTCCAATGCTTTAATAAACATCCTAACGGAGAATTATCCGGTATTACCATGGTCTTACACACTCACTCCACACACACACACACTAAATCTACGGAGTAGAAAACGGAAAGATAGCCTCTGATGGGAAACAAAAGACCAAACCAAACTCACGAGACAGCCACGTATGTCCGTGAGTGCTGGACCTGCGGGGCTTTCGCTCCGTCTGACGGCCAGCGCCTAGGCTTCCACAGACCAGACCTCGAGCTCGTTAGCCCAACCTTGCGTGAATCGCCGTCACGTCTTATTAGGCAGGCACCCGACCAAATATTACAATAAAGCACCTTCGGGCTTACCACTTTGGGACGTCAGCAGCAGCGCAGAGCGGGCGCAGCCGATGGCTCCCCGAGAATTCCTCGGTGCCGGCACGGAGCAAAATCGGAAAGCGAACCGTCAACACTACTCCCGAAGTCCCATCTGGGTCGCCAGAAAACTGTTGCCCGTAAAGAAACACATAACTACGAAAGCAGTTATATGCGGTGCTTTATTCGGGGCCCGGGGTCTCAGGGACTCATGTCCAAAGCTGAGAATCCCAAATCCCCGTTTAACTTGGTTAATATTTATAGTGTTCGGTTACGTAACATAATCAACAGAATTGCTAAGCTACATGATTGTTTCCCATTTATAGTTTCTTCAGTTACTGTTGCCAAGATTTGCTTATCATTTACCTAGTTCATCAGATTGTGCTGTACCTAGTTCATCAGATTGTACTGTACCCACTTCATCAGATTGTACTGTACCCAACACCTGCAATTATACCTTCATCTTGTCTACCAAGTATAACCTATTCTAATCAATATAATGTAACAATTCCCCCCTTTGAAAATACTTCAAGTCTTCCAGACTGCAAGGATTTTCATCATCAGTTCCGCAGATTTCCATATTCTTTGGACCGTCTCAAACTGGTGATTGTAGCTGCAATGAATTATTTCCAATGTCTTCATATCTCGGGGGAAGTTCATGATTCTTCCTGGTAACAGCTTTTAAAATTTTCCCCAAGTGTTGCCGTTCCTTATTAACAATATTTTGAATCAAACGCAACACTCCCATAATAGCTAACATAATAATTATAATTATTATACACCATTGAATTAAAGATGCTACCCAACCAGAGATGTTCAATCCAAATGACTTTGCTAAAGCAGCAACCCAATTATGGGTACTTTCTTCTCTTTCTTCCTCAGTTGCATGTTCAATTTGCGTTAGCTGAGACAAATCACGTTCTACCGCGGCTGTAACATTCGGAATATGTACACAACAATGATCAATCTTATCTCGTAAATAACCACATACTCCATGTTCTTTTAGCAACAGCATATCTAATGCCATTCTATTTTGCAGGGTCATTTTTGTGGTTGCCTGTAATTGTAAGTTTATTTCCTTAAATCCTTCTTTAGTCACTCTTGCTAGCCTTTCCGTTTGTCCTAACAACCGGTACAACATTTCTCTATTCCGATAAGCACTAATTGGAGCAAACAATGATTCTAAAGCCCAACCTAACTTCACACCGGATGATGGTTCTTGCCAATCATCATCATCCTTTATTTCTCTCTTCATTATCCATAAATTTTCTAATCTACCCTTAAATGGCGCTTTCTTCCAAATTGGGCAGAGAGTTGGTAACCCTAAAGTTATTTCAGTCACCAACCCATCCAAGGGGAGGTGAGTCGTCCATTGTCCATCACTTGTAACCCAAACTAAATTTCCTGTGCTCCTGATCGTAGTTCTACAATCTGTTCTCACTCCGAATTGTATTACAGGTTCACTCATTGAGTATTTAATTCCTCTACAGGCACAACCTGTCCTTAATGCAAGGACCACAGGTGGAAAGGTAACTTCACTTTCGGGGTGTCACAAGTGTATACTTTTGTACAGTTCTAGACTGGGTGTTTTTCAGCTAACTTTCTTTTGCATTAGATTTTCTTGTGTTTCCTGTTGTGGCGCCTGGATTATTTGTATTGGTTGCATTTCGTCTTTTTCCAAATCTTTTAACTCTCTCCTGGCTCTGTTTCTTTTCTGCATAGGTTCTGATTTTGCAGTAACCTCTAATGCCCTTTTTCCATAATCAAAACTCTCTTTAATCCAAACAATACAGGTGTAGTTTCCTACATCTGTCTTACTTACATTTCGCAATGATAAAATCATAGTACCCCTTCGTGTATCACTATCCCATCGGATTGTAAACCCAGCTGACAATTTGGACTCATTCTTCTGCCAATAGCAACTAATGTCTTGGATTGAACTTCTCATATCTCCAACAAAATCACAAGTCAAATTTACATCCATTCGTTCTTCTATATGTACAGTAGCATATGTATGTATTATTTGAGCGAAACCATTACTTAATCCTACCCAGCATAGTATTACCAAGATGTAAATCTCAGTTTTGTAGGAGTGATCATTTTTACCCCCCATTGTGATGGTACCTTCTTCACTCTGGTATAACGAATCCAATTATCAATTCCTGCTACTTTCACAGCGGTAAATGTTATCAATAGTACCAAATAAAGTCCATGCCACTGTTCCTTTAAAGGCTCCGTTTGCCAATTTCGAACATACGCTTGGTCTCCTGGTTGATTCTCCAACGGCAAAGGGCGATTCCAGATGATCGCGGCACGTAAGGCTGTGAGTAATCTGCTTAAAGAAATTATATAACTATAAACATCTTGATCTCCTTGGAGGTGTAAATCTGCACTTCCCATTCCCTTCGTTGGTGCAGTATATGGCTTACCGTACAGAATTTCATAGGGACTTACAGACAACCCTTCTCTAGGTTTTATACGAATTCTCAATAAAGCAAGGGGCAATGCCTGTGGCCATTGGATTTGAGCTTCCTGGCATATCTTTTTAATTTGTCCTTTTAATGTTTGATTCATCCTTTCTACCTTTCCACTAGATTGTGGCCTCCATGGTGTATGTAAATCCCAGCTAATTCCAAGCATTTCACTAATTTCCTGTACTATTTTAGCTATAAAGTGTGGGCCTCGATCTGAAGAAATTCCTAAAGGTACCCCAAATCTAGGTATGATCTCTTTTAACAAAGTTTTTACTACTTCTCTAGCTTGATTCGTTCTACAGGGAAATGCTTCTAGCCACCCTGAAAAGGTACATACGTATACCAATAAATACTTAAACCCTTTTGATTTAGGTAATTCTGCAAAATCCACTTGCCAATAGTCACCTGGTTCTATTCCCACTTTCAAAGTTCCCATTGGAATTTGTTTTCGTATTACCGGATTATTCTTTAAACATACTGGACACTTCGCATTCACCCCTTTTGCTATTGTTAACATTTGTGCAGATATAATGCTCCGCTTTAAAAACTGCACCAATGCTTCTGCTCCCCAATGGCATTTATTATGTTCAGTTTGTATTATTCGTTTCATAATTGTAGCAGGCACTACTACTTGTCCATTACCTGTTACATACCATCCATGTGAATTCTTCTGTGCCTTTACCAAATCGGCTAATTTTTCATCTTCTTGGGTATAAAAGGGATTTACAGAGAGATGAGCAGTAATCGGGCTTACCTTAGTAGGTATTAGAGCTAATTCAGTCCATACTTGCCGTGCAGCAATTTTGGCTGCCTGGTCTGCCTTCATGTTTCCTTGTGCCACATCGCTGCCATCCCTCTGATGTCCTCGACAATGCATTACAGCCACTTGCTGAGGTAGTACCACAGCCTCTAATAACTGTAAGATCTCGGTTCGATATTTAATAATACTACCTTGAGCCGTCAACAATCCTCTTTCCTTCCATAAAGCTCCATGTATATGTATTATTCCAAAAGCGTATTTAGAATCTGTCCAAATATTCACTCTCTTATCCGTACTCGGTATTAAAGCCCGAATTAGAGCGACCAGTTCTGCCTTTTGCGCTGACGTTCCTGGCATTAATGCCTTTGCTTCAATTACTTCAAGCTTAGTAACCACAGCATATCCAGAATATCGTGTTCCATTCTCAACAAAGCTGCTACCGTCTGTAAATAATGTCCAGTCAGGATTTACAAGGGGAATATCTTTCAGATCTACCCTACTGGCGTAAGTTTGTTCGATCACCTCAATACAATCATGTTCCAGCTCGCCTTCCTCTATTTTGCTACCTAAAAATTCAGCGGGATTCAAACATGTTGTTATCTTTAAAAATATATCATCCTGTTCTCTCAATATTGCTTGATATTTCAACATTCTACCGGATGACAACCAATGACCCCCCTTTTGTTCCAAAACTGCAATCACCATGTGGGGCACAAATACTTCCATTTTTGTTCCCAATGTCAATTTTCTAGCTTCTTGGACTAACATTACAGTAGCAGCCACTGCTCGGAGGCAAGAAGGCCATCCGGCACTTACCATATCCAACTGCTTGGAAAAATAGCCCACCGGTCTCTTCCATGATCCAATTCGTTGAGTTAAAACTCCAAGCGCTAGTCGTTGCCGCTCATGTACAAAGAGTTGAAATGTTTTTGTCAAATCAGGCAATCCTAATGCTGGGGCTTCTTGCAGAGCCTGTTTTAAGTCTTGAAAAGCCCTTTTACACTCTAAACTCCAAACTAATTGTGGCTCTTTTAAAGCTGCATACAGTGGTTTGGCTAACAGTCCATAATTCAAAATCCAGAGTCTGCACCACCCTGTCATTCCTAGAAAAGTTCGTAACTCGTGCAAATTTCTAGGTTCAGGGATGGCACAAATCGCTTGTATTCTATTCACCCCCAACCGTCTTTGTCCTTGGGAAATTTCACATCCCAGATATATCACTTTTTCCCGGGCAATTTGGGCTTTTTCCTTAGAAACTCGATAACCGCTCTGTCCCAGTAAATTTAATAACGCAACTGTAACAGTAATGCAGTTTTCATACCTTTCTGTCGCCACGAAAATGTCATCCACATATTGCAACAATAAGTATGCTTTTGATGGTAATTGAAAATATCCTTGCTCCTTCCAATCCTCCAGTTCTCGTGCCAGCTGATTCCCAAACATTGTAGGACTGTTTTTGAAGCCTTGTGGTAACCTGGTCCAGGTCAGCTGTCGTTTTCGTCCTGTATCCGGATTTTCCCATTCAAACGCAAATAATTTCCTACTTTGTAATGCCAATGGGATGCAGAAGAAAGCATCTTTTAAATCAATTACAGAAAAGTATCTAAATTGTTCTGCCACAGATGTTAACAATGTATAAGGATTTGCTACTACTGGATGTATATCTTTAACTATTTCGTTTACAGCTCTTAAATCTTGAACTAACCTATAATCTCCGTTAGGTTTTCTTATAGGAAATATTGGTGTATTATATTCAGATTCACATTCTTCTAACACATTGTGCATCAAAAATTTTGCAATTAATGGTGCTACCCCTTTCCTAGCTTCTAACTGTATAGGATATTGTCTAACTCTTACCGGTTGGACACCTTCTTTCAATTCTACTATGACAGGTTTTGCTGCTTTCGCTAATCCCGGTACTTGTGTCTCCCATACCCATGGTACTACAGCGTTTTCTACCTCTATTGGTATTGTTGTATTAGCTATTTCTTTTACTATAAATATTCTAGCTATTTCTTCCTCAGGTATCTGCAACTTAGCTTTTCCATTTTCAAATATTATTTTAGCATTAAATCTTGACAATAAATCTCGTCCTAACAAAGATGTAGGACAATCCGGTACATAGAGAAATTCATGATCTAATTCTTTACCCCTAAAATTTAGATGCAATGGCCGCAGAAAGGGCCGTTGCTCTGTTTTTCCTGTAGCTCCTACCACAGTTATCATCGTATCTCCTATCTTTCCTAAACAAGTATTTAAAACAGAATAAGTTGCCCCAGTATCTACCAATAATTGTTTCTCTTCCCCATCAATTTCTGTTGTCACTTTTAATCCATCACTTAGTCAGCTACTATGTTGCCCCAAATGTCCTAACATCATTGTTTCTGCCATTGGTGTTCCTCCTACTGAAGTCTGCTGGGCCAAATTCATTTTCACTGGGCACTCATTTTTCCAATGTCCCTGTTGTCTGCAAAACGCACACTGATTTATCCCTAGCTGATTTTGAGGTATTCCCCGCATGCCTCCTACCCTGTATCCTCCTCGACCTCGTCCTCTACTTCTGCCTCTTATTCCTTGATTTACTCGTTGTAACATTGCTAATAATCCTGCCTGATTTCTCTTTGTGGTTTGTTTTTTTTTCCCTATTATTGTACACTTTCCAGCTGATTGCTTCCAAATTACTAAATCTCCTGGGGAAAAAGGAACTTTCCCATATACTTTATCAGTCCCCGAAATTGCCTCTCGTAAAGGGGCTAATAATACTTTACTGTTTTGCTCTTGTTCCTTCCTCCCTTGTCTTGTTCTCTGTGCAATTGGGGTTCGTTGCGCTTGTCTTGGGCATGATGAATGCCCTGGCGAACCCTTCGGTGTTAACTTAATCTGGATCGCTCCAGTATTAATTGATTCTGACGGTTTTACCGCCTTAATACTATCAGTATCACTATCGTCCCCTGCATCTATATCGGACATCACAGGGGCCGTCGGTGATGCTAAAAGTGATACATCCTCTGGCTCTCTTATTGAATTTTGTATTGCCAAACAAGTCATACACTTCTTATTACCTACACATCCTCCACATTTTGTTTTATCTTTTTTTCGGGATGTACCAACAACATTCCACATTCTCTCTGCATATCTGGATGATTACGTATATCATAAAATAGATCAACATATGGTACTTCATCCCATTTTTCAAGTTCTTAACAATATCTCATTAATGGACCTATAACACCCGGATCTAAACTTCCGTGTTCAGGCCACCGGGGTCCATCATACTCATATTGTGGCCACCAATTCGTACAATAATCTATAAATCGACTTTTACTCATACTCTGAAAATATCCCGCACTTTTCCAATGCTTTAATAAACATCCTAACGGAGAATTATCCGGTATTACCATGGTCTTACACATTCACTCCACACACACACACACACTAAATCTACGGGGTAGAAAACGGAAAGATAGCCTCTGATGGGAAACAAAAGACCAAACCAAACTCACGAGACAGCCACGTATGTCCGTGAGTGCTGGACCTGCGGGGCTTTCGCTCCGTCTGACGGCCAGCGCCTAGGCTTCCACAGACCAGACCTCGAGCTCGTTAGCCCAACCTTGCGTGAATCGCCGTCACGTCTTATTAGGCAGGCACCCGACCAAATATTACAATAAAGCACCTTCGGGCTTACCACTTTGGGACGTCAGGAGCAGCGCAGAGCGGGCGCAGCCGATGGCTCCCCGAGAATTCCTCGGTGCCGGCACGGAACAAAATCGGAAAGCGAACCGTCAACACTACTCCCGAAGTCCCATCTGGGTCGCCAGAAAACTGTTGCCCGTAAAGAAACACATAACTACGAAAGCAGTTATATGCGGTGCTTTATTCAGGGCCCGGGGTCTCAGGGACTCATGTCCAAAGCTGAGAATCCCAAATCCCCGTTTAACTTGGTTAATATTTATAGTGTTCGGTTACATAACATAATCAACAGAATTGCTAAGCTACATGATTGTTTCCCATTTATAGTTTCTTCAGTTACTGTTGCCAAGATTTGCTTATCATTTACCTAGTTCATCAGATTGTGCTGTACCCACTTCATCAGATTGTACTGTACCCACTTCATCAGATTGTACTGTACCCAGTTCATCAGATTGTACTGTACCCAGTTCATCAGATTGTACTGTACCCAACACCTGCAATTATACCTTCATCTTGTCTACCAAGTATAACCTATTCTAATCAATATAATGTAACAATTCCCCCCTTTGAAAATACTTCAAGTCTTCCAGACTGCAAGGATTTTCATCATCAGTTCCGCAGATTTCCATATTCTTTGGACCGTCTCAAACTGGTGATTGTAGCTGCAATGAATTATTTCCAATGTCTTCATATCTCGGGGGAAGTTCATGATTCTTCCTGGTAACAGCTTTTAAAATTTTCCCCAAGTGTTGCCGTTCCTTATTAACAATATTTTGAATCAAACGCAACACTCCCATAATAGCTAACATAATAATTATAATTATTATACACCATTGAATTAAAGATGCTACCCAACCAGAGATGTTCAATCCAAATGACTTTGCTAAAGCAGCCACCCAATTATGGGTACTTTCTTCTCTTTCTTCCTCAGTTGCATGTTCAATTTGCGTTAGCTGAGACAAATCACGTTCTACCGCGGCTGTAACATTCGGAATATGTACACAACAATGATCAATCTTATCTCGTAAATAACCACATACTCCATGTTCTTTTAGCAACAGCATATCTAATGCCATTCTATTTTGCAGGGTCATTTTTGTGGTTGCCTGTAATTGTAAGTTTATTTCCTTAAATCCTTCTTTAGTCACTCTTGCTAGCCTTTCCGTTTGTCCTAACAACCGGTACAACATTTCTCTATTCCGATAAGTACTAATTGGAGCAAACAATGATTCTAAAGCCCAACCTAACTTCACACCGGATGATGGTTCTTGCCAATCATCATCATCCTTTATTTCTCTCTTCATTATCCATAAATTTTCTAATCTACCCTTAAATGGCGCTTTCTTCCAAATTGGGCAGAGAGTTGGTAACCCTAAAGTTATTTCAGTCACCAACCCATCCAAGGGGAGGTGAGTCGTCCATTGTCCATCACTTGTAACCCAAACTAAATTTCCTGTGCTCCTGATCGTAGTTCTACAATCTGTTCTCACTCCGAATTGTATTACAGGTTCACTCATTGAGTATTTAATTCCTCTACAGGCACAACCTGTCCTTAATGCAAGGACCACAGGTGGAAAGGTAACTTCACTTTCGGGGTGTCACAAGTGTATACTTTTGTACAGTTCTAGACTGGGTGTTTTTCAGCTAACTTTCTTTTGCATTAGATTTTCTTGTGTTTCCTGTTGTGGCGCCTGGATTATTTGTATTGGTTGCATTTCGTCTTTTTCCAAATCTTTTAACTCTCTCCTGGCTCTGTTTCTTTTCTGCATAGGTTCTGATTTTGCAGTAACCTCTAATGCCCTTTTTCCATAATCAAAACTCTCTTTAATCCAAACAATACAGGTGTAGTTTCCTACATCTGTCTTACTTACATTTCGCAATGATAAAATCATAGTACCCCTTCGTGTATCACTATCCCATCGGATTGTAAACCCAGTTGACAATTTGGACTCATTCTTCTGCCAATAGCAACTAATGTCTTGGATTGAACTTCTCATATCTCCAACAAAATCACAAGTCAAATTTACATCCATTCGTTCTTCTATATGTACAGTAGCATATGTATGTATTATTTGAGCGAAACCATTACTTAATCCTACCCAGCATAGTATTACCAAGATGTAAATCTCAGTTTTGTAGGAGTGATCATTTTTACCCCCCATTGTGATGGTACCTTCTTCACTCTGGTATAATGAATCCAATTATCAATTCCTGCTACTTTCACAGCGGTAAATGTTATCAATAGTACCAAATAAAGTCCATGCCACTGTTCCTTTAAAGGCTCCGTTTGCCAATTTCGAACATACGCTTGGTCTCCTGGTTGATTCTCCAACGGCAAAGGGCGATTCCAGATGATCGCGGCACGTAAGGCTGTGAGTAATCTGCTTAAAGAAATTATATAACTATAAACATCTTGATCTCCTTGGAGGTGTAAATCTGCACTTCCCATTCCCTTCGTTGGTGCAGTATATGGCTTACCGTACAGAATTTCATAGGGACTTACAGACAACCCTTCTCTAGGTTTTATACGAATTCTCAATAAAGCAAGGGGCAATGCCTGTGGCCATTGGATTTGAGCTTCCTGGCATATCTTTTTAATTTGTCCTTTTAATGTTTGATTCATCCTTTCTACCTTTCCACTAGATTGTGGCCTCCATGGTGTATGTAAATCCCAGCTAATTCCAAGCATTTCACTAATTTCCTGTACTATTTTAGCTATAAAGTGTGGGCCTCGATCTGAAGAAATTCCTAAAGGTACCCCAAATCTAGGTATGATCTCTTTTAACAAAGTTTTTACTACTTCTCTAGCTTGATTCGTTCTACAGGGAAATGCTTCTAGCCACCCTGAAAAGGTACATACGTATACCAATAAATACTGAAACCCTTTTGATTTAGGTAATTCTGCAAAATCCACTTGCCAATAGTCACCTGGTTCTATTCCCACTTTCAAAGTTCCCATTTGAATTTGTTTTCGTATTACCGGATTATTCTTTAAACATACTGGACACTTCGCATTCACCCCTTTTGCTATTGTTAACATTTGTGCAGATATAATGCTCCGCTTTAAAAACTGCACCAATGCTTCTGCTCCCCAATGGCATTTATTATGTTCAGTTTGTATTATTCGTTTCATAATTGTAGCAGGCACTACTACTTGTCCATTACCTGTTACATACCATCCATGTGAATTCTTCTGTGCCTTTACCAAATCGGCTAATTTTTCATCTTCTTGGGTATAAAAGGGATTTACAGAGAGATGAGCAGTAATCGGGCTTACCTTAGTAGGTATTAGAGCTAATTCAGTCCATACTTGCCGTGCAGCAATTTTGGCTGCCTGGTCTGCCTTCATGTTTCCTTGTGCCACATCGCTGTCATCCCTCTGATGTCCTCGACAATGCATTACAGCCACTTGCTGAGGTAGTACCACAGCCTCTAATAACTGTAAGATCTCGGTTCGATATTTAATAATACTACCTTGAGCCGTCAACAATCCTCTTTCCTTCCATAAAGCTCCATGTATATGTATTATTCCAAAAGCGTATTTAGAATCTGTCCAAATATTCACTCTCTTATCCGTACTCGGTATTAAAGCCCGAATTAGAGCGACCAGTTCTGCCTTTTGCGCTGACGTTCCTGGCATTAATGCCTTTGCTTCAATTACTTCAAGCTTAGTAACCACAGCATATCCAGAATATCGTGTTCCATTCTCAACAAAGCTGCTACCGTCTGTAAATAATGTCCAGTCATCCTTTCTACCTTTCCACTAGATTGTGGCCTCCATGGTGTATGTAAATCCCAGCTAATTCCAAGCATTTCACTAATTTCCTGTACTATTTTAGCTATAAAATTAGGATTTACAAGGGGAATATCTTTCAGATCTACCCTACTGGCGTAAGTTTGTTCGATCACCTCAATACAATCATGTTCCAGCTCGCCTTCCTCTATTTTGCTACCTAAAAATTCAGCGGGATTCAAACATGTTGTTATCTTTAAAAATATATCATCCTGTTCTCTCAATATTGCCTGATATTTCAACATTCTACCGGATGACAACCAATGACCCCCCTTTTGTTCCAAAACTGCAATCACCATGTGGGGCACAAATACTTCCATTTTTGTTCCCAATGTCAATTTTCTAGCTTCTTGGACTAACATTACAGTAGCAGCCACTGCTCGGAGGCAAGAAGGCCATCCGGCACTTACCATATCCAACTGCTTGGAAAAATAGCCCACCGGTCTCTTCCATGATCCAATTCGTTGAGTTAAAACTCCAAGCGCTAGTCGTTGCCGCTCATGTACAAAGAGTTGAAATGTTTTTGTCAAATCAGGCAATCCTAATGCTGGGGCTTCTTGCAGAGCCTGTTTTAAGTCTTGAAAAGCCCTTTTACACTCTAAACTCCAAACTAATTGTGGCTCTTTTAAAGCTGCATACAGTGGTTTGGCTAACAGTCCATAATTCAAAATCCAGAGTCTGCACCACCCTGTCATTCCTAGAAAAGTTCGTAACTCGTGCAAATTTCTAGGTTCAGGGATGGCACAAATCGCTTGTATTCTATTCACCCCCAACCGTCTTTGTCCTTGGGAAATTTCACATCCCAGATATATCACTTTTTCCCGGGCAATTTGGGCTTTTTCCTTAGAAACTCGATAACCGCTCTGTCCCAGTAAATTTAATCACGCAACTGTAACAGTAATGCAGTTTTCATACCTTTCTGTCGCCACGAAAATGTCATCCACATATTGCAACAATAAGTATGCTTTTGATGGTAATTGAAAATATCCTTGCTCCTTCCAATCCTCCAGTTCTCGTGCCAGCTGATTCCCAAACATTGTAGGACTGTTTTTGAAGCCTTGTGGTAACCTGGTCCAGGTCAGCTGTCGTTTTCGTCCTGTATCCGGATTTTCCCATTCAAACGCAAATAATTTCCTACTTTGTAATGCCAATGGGATGCAGAAGAAAGCATCTTTTAAATCAATTACAGAAAAGTATCTAAATTGTTCTGCCACAGATGTTAACAATGTATAAGGATTTGCTACTACTGGATGTATATCTTTAACTATTTCGTTTACAGCTCTTAAATCTTGAACTAACCTATAATCTCCGTTAGGTTTTCTTATAGGAAATATCGGTGTATTATATTCAGATTCACATTCTTCTAACACATTGTGCATCAAAAATTTTGCAATTAATGGTGCTACCCCTTTCCTAGCTTCTAACTGTATAGGATATTGTCTAACTCTTACCGGTTGGACACCTTCTTTCAATTCTACTATGACAGGTTTTGCTGCTTTCGCTAATCCCGGTACTTGTGTCTCCCATACCCATGGTACTACAGCGTTTTCTACCTCTATTGGTATTGTTGTATTAGCTATTTCTTTTACTATAAATATTCTAGCTATTTCTTCCTCAGGTATCTGCAACTTAGCTTTTCCATTTTCAAATATTATTTTAGCATTAAATCTTGACAATAAATCTCGTCCTAACAAAGATGTAGGACAATCCGGTACATAGAGAAATTCATGATCTAATTCTTTACCCCTAAAATTTAGATGCAATGGCCGCAGAAAGGGCCGTTGCTCTGTTTTTCCTGTAGCTCCTACCACAGTTATCATCGTATCTCCTATCTTTCCTAAACAAGTATTTAAAACAGAATAAGTTGCCCCAGTATCTACCAATAATTGTTTCTCTTCCCCATCAATTTCTGTTGTCACTTTTAATCCATCACTTAGTCAGCTACTATGTTGCCCCAAATGTCCTAACATCATTGTTTCTGCCATTGGTGTTCCTCCTACTGAAGTCTGCTGGGCCAAATTCATTTTCACTGGGCACTCATTTTTCCAATGTCCCTGTTGTCTGCAAAACGCACACTGATTTATCCCTAGCTGATTTTGAGGTATTCCCCGCATGCCTCCTACCCTGTATCCTCCTCGACCTCGTCCTCTACTTCTGCCTCTTATTCCTTGATTTACTCGTTGTAACATTGCTAATAATCCTGCCTGATTTCTCTTTGTGGTTTGTTTTTTTTTTTTTTTTTCCCTATTATTGTACACTTTCCAGCTGATTGCTTCCAAATTACTAAATCTCCTGGGGAAAAAGGAACTTTCCCATATACTTTATCAGTCCCCGAAATTGCCTCTCGTAAAGGGGCTAATAATACTTTACTGTTTTGCTCTTGTTCCTTCCTCCCTTGTCTTGTTCTCTGTGCAATTGGGGTTCGTTGCGCTTGTCTTGGGCATGATGAATGCCCTGGCGAACCCTTCGGTGTTAACTTAATCTGGATCGCTCCAGTATTAATTGATTCTGACGGTTTTACCGCCTTAATACTATCAGTATCACTATCGTCCCCTGCATCTATATCGGACATCACAGGGGCCGTCGGTGATGCTAAAAGTGATACCTCCTCTGGCTCTCTTATTGAATTTTGTATTGCCAAACAAGTCATACACTTCTTATTACCTACACATCCTTCACATTTTGTTTTATCTTTTTTTCGGGATGTACCAACAACATTCCACATTCTCTCTGCATATCTGGATGATTACGTATATCATAAAATAGATCAACATATGGTACTTCATCCCATTTTTCAAGTTCTTAACAATATCTCATTAATGGACCTATAACACCCGGATCTAAACTTCCGTGTTCAGGCCACCGGGGTCCATCATACTCATATTGTGGCCACCAATTCGTACAATAATCTATAAATCGACTTTTACTCATACTCTGAAAATATCCCGCACTTTTCCAATGCTTTAATAAACATCCTAACGGAGAATTATCCAGTATTACCATGGTCTTACACACTCACTCCACACACACACACACTAAATCTACGGGGTAGAAAACGGAAAGATAGCCTCTGATGGGAAACAAAAGACCAAACCAAACTCACGAGACAGCCACGTATGTCCGTGAGTGCTGGACCTGCGGGGCTTTCGCTCCGTCTGACGGCCAGCGCCTAGGCTTCCACAGACCAGACCTCGAGCTCGTTAGCCCAACCTTGCGTGAATCGCCGTCACGTCTTATTAGGCAGGCACCCGACCAAATATTACAATAAAGCACCTTCGGGCTTACCACTTTGGGACGTCAGGAGCAGCGCAGAGCGGGCGCAGCCGATGGCTCCCCGAGAATTCCTCGGTGCCGGCACGGAGCAAAATCGGAAAGCGAACCGTCAACACTACTCCCGAAGTCCCATCTGGGTCGCCAGAAAACTGTTGCCCGTAAAGAAACACATAACTACGAAAGCAGTTATATGCGGTGCTTTATTCGGGGCCCGGGGTCTCAGGGACTCATGTCCAAAGCTGAGAATCCCAAATCCCCGTTTAACTTGGTTAATATTTATAGTGTTCGGTTACGTAACATAATCAACAGAATTGCTAAGCTACATGATTGTTTCCCATTTATAGTTTCTTCAGTTACTGTTGCCAAGATTTGCTTATCATTTACCTAGTTCATCAGATTGTGCTGTACCTAGTTCATCAGATTGTACTGTACCCAACACCTGCAATTATACCTTCATCTTGTCTACCAAGTATAACCTATTCTAATCAATATAATGTAACCATTCCCCCCTTTGAAAATACTTCAAGTCTTCCAGACTGCAAGGATTTTCATCATCAGTTCCGCAGATTTCCATATTCTTTGGACCGTCTCAAACTGGTGATTGTAGCTGCAATGAATTATTTCCAATGTCTTCATATCTCGGGGGAAGTTCATGATTCTTCCTGGTAACAGCTTTTAAAATTTTCCCCAAGTGTTGCCGTTCCTTATTAACAATATTTTGAATCAAACGCAACACTCCCATAATAGCTAACATAATAATTATAATTATTATACACCATTGAATTAAAGATGCTACCCAACCAGAGATGTTCAATCCAAATGACTTTGCTAAAGCAGCAACCCAATTATGGGTACTTTCTTCTCTTTCTTCCTCAGTTGCATGTTCAATTTGCGTTAGCTGAGACAAATCACGTTCTACCGCGGCTGTAACATTCGGAATATGTACACAACAATGATCAATCTTATCTCGTAAATAACCACATACTCCATGTTCTTTTAGCAACAGCATATCTAATGCCATTCTATTTTGCAGGGTCATTTTTGTGGTTGCCTGTAATTGTAAGTTTATTTCCTTAAATCCTTCTTTAGTCACTCTTGCTAGCCTTTCCGTTTGTCCTAACAACCGGTACAACATTTCTCTATTCCGATAAGTACTAATTGGAGCAAACAATGATTCTAAAGCCCAACCTAACTTCACACCGGATGATGGTTCTTGCCAATCATCATCATCCTTTATTTCTGTCTTCATTATCCATAAATTTTCTAATCTACCCTTAAATGGCGCTTTCTTCCAAATTGGGCAGAGAGTTGGTAACCCTAAAGTTATTTCAGTCACCAACCCATCCAAGGGGAGGTGAGTCGTCCATTGTCCATCACTTGTAACCCAAACTAAATTTCCTGTGCTCCTGATCGTAGTTCTACAATCTATTCCCACTCCGAATTGTATTACAGGTTCACTCATGGAGTATTTAATTCCTCTACAGGCACAACCTGTCCTTAATGCAAGGACCACAGGTGGAAAGGTAACTTCACTTTCGGGGTGTCACAAGTGTATACTTTTGTACAGTTCTAGACTGGGTGTTTTTCAGCTAACTTTCTTTTGCATTGGATTTTCTTGTGTTTCCTGTTGTGGCGCCTGGATTATTTGTATTGGTTGCATTTCGTCTTTTTCCAAATCTTTTAACTCTCTCCTGGCTCTGTTTCTTTTCTGCATAGGTTCTGATTTTGCAGTAACCTCTAATGCCCTTTTTCCATAATCAAAACTCTCTTTAATCCAAACAATACAGGTGTAGTTTCCTACATCTGTCTTACTTACATTTCGCAATGATAAAATCATAGTACCCCTTCGTGTATCACTATCCCATCGGATTGTGAACCCAGTTGACAATTTGGACTCATTCTTCTGCCAATAGCAACTAATGTCTTGGATTGAACTTCTCATATCTCCAACAAAATCACAAGTCAAATTTACATCCATTCGTTCTTCTATATGTACAGTAGCATATGTATGTATTATTTGAGCGAAACCATTACTTAATCCTACCCAGCATAGTATTACCAAGATGTAAATCTCAGTTTTGTAGGAGTGATCATTTTTACCCCCCATTGTGATGGTACCTTCTTCACTCTGGTATAACGAATCCAATTATCAATTCCTGCTACTTTCACAGCGGTAAATGTTATCAATAGCACCAAATAAAGTCCATGCCACTGTTCCTTTAAAGGCTCCGTTTGCCAATTTCGAACATACGCTTGGTCTCCTGGTTGATTCTCCAACGGCAAAGGGCGATTCCAGATGATCGCGGCACGTAAGGCTGTGAGTAATCTGCTTAAAGAAATTATATAACTATAAACATCTTGATCTCCTTGGAGGTGTAAATCTGCACTTCCCATTCCCTTCGTTGGTGCAGTATATGGCTTACCGTACAGAATTTCATAGGGACTTACAGACAACCCTTCTCTAGGTTTTATACGAATTCTCAATAAAGCAAGGGGCAATGCCTGTGGCCATTGGATTTGAGCTTCCTGGCATATCTTTTTAATTTGTCCTTTTAATGTTTGATTCATCCTTTCTACCTTTCCACTAGATTGTGGCCTCCATGGTGTATGTAAATCCCAGCTAATTCCAAGCATTTCACTAATTTCCTGTACTATTTTAGCTATAAAGTGTGGGCCTCGATCTGAAGAAATTCCTAAAGGTACCCCAAATCTAGGTATGATCTCTTTTAACAAAGTTTTTACTACTTCTCTAGCTTGATTCGTTCTACAGGGAAATGCTTCTAGCCACCCTGAAAAGGTACATACGTATACCAATAAATACTGAAACCCTTTTGATTTAGGTAATTCTGCAAAATCCACTTGCCAATAGTCACCTGGTTCTATTCCCACTTTCAAAGTTCCCATTTGAATTTGTTTTCGTATTACCGGATTATTCTTTAAACATACTGGACACTTCGCATTCACCCCTTTTGCTATTGTTAACATTTGTGCAGATATAATGCTCCGCTTTAAAAACTGCACCAATGCTTCTGCTCCCCAATGGCATTTATTATGTTCAGTTTGTATTATTCGTTTCATAATTGTAGCAGGCACTACTACTTGTCCATTACCTGTTACATACCATCCATGTGAATTCTTCTGTGCCTTTACCAAGTCGGCTAATTTTTCATCTTCTTGGGTATAAAAGGGATTTACAGAGAGATGAGCAGTAATCGGGCTTACCTTAGTAGGTATTAGAGCTAATTCAGTCCATACTTGCCGTGCAGCAATTTTGGCTGCCTGGTCTGCCTTCATGTTTCCTTGTGCCACATCGCTGTCATCCCTCTGATGTCCTCGACAATGCATTACAGCCACTTGCTGAGGTAGTACCACAGCCTCTAATAACTGTAAGATCTCGGTTCGATATTTAATAATACTACCTTGAGCCGTCAACAATCCTCTTTCCTTCCATAAAGCTCCATGTATATGTATTATTCCAAAAGCGTATTTAGAATCTGTCCAAATATTCACTCTCTTATCCGTACTCGGTATTAAAGCCCGAATTAGAGCGACCAGTTCTGCCTTTTGCGCTGACGTTCCTGGCATTAATGCCTTTGCTTCAATTACTTCAAGCTTAGTAACCACAGCATATCCAGAATATCGTGTTCCATTCTCAACAAAGCTGCTACCGTCTGTAAATAATGTCCAGTCAGGATTTACAAGGGGAATATCTTTCAGATCTACCCTACTGGCGTAAGTTTGTTCGATCACCTCAATACAATCATGTTCCAGCTCGCCTTCCTCTATTTTGCTACCTAAAAATTCAGCGGGATTCAAACATGTTGTTATCTTTAAAAATATATCATCCTGTTCTCTCAATATTGCCTGATATTTCAACATTCTACTGGATGACAACCAATGACCCCCCTTTTGTTCCAAAACTGCAATCACCATGTGGGGCACAAATACTTCCATTTTTGTTCCCAATGTCAATTTTCTAGCTTCTTGGACTAACATTACAGTAGCAGCCACTGCTCGGAGGCAAGAAGGCCATCCGGCACTTACCATATCCAACTGCTTGGAAAAATAGCCCACCGGTCTCTTCCATGATCCAATTCGTTGAGTTAAAACTCCAAGCGCTAGTCGTTGCCGCTCATGTACAAAGAGTTGAAATGTTTTTGTCAAATCAGGCAATCCTAATGCTGGGGCTTCTTGCAGAGCCTGTTTTAAGTCTTGAAAAGCCCTTTTACACTCTAAACTCCAAACTAATTGTGGCTCTTTTAAAGCTGCATACAGTGGTTTGGCTAACAGTCCATAATTCAAAATCCAGAGTCTGCACCACCCTGTCATTCCTAGAAAAGTTCGTAACTCGTGCAAATTTCTAGGTTCAGGGATGGCACAAATCGCTTGTATTCTATTCACCCCCAACCGTCTTTGTCCTTGGGAAATTTCACATCCCAGATATATCACTTTTTCCCGGGCAATTTGGGCTTTTTCCTTAGAAACTCGATAACCGCTCTGTCCCAGTAAATTTAATCACGCAACTGTAACAGTAATGCAGTTTTCATACCTTTCTGTCGCCACGAAAATGTCATCCACATATTGCAACAATAAGTATGCTTTTGATGGTAATTGAAAATATCCTTGCTCCTTCCAATCCTCCAGTTCTCGTGCCAGCTGATTCCCAAATATTGTAGGACTGTTTTTGAAGCCTTGTGGTAACCTGGTCCAGGTCAGCTGTCGTTTTCGTCCTGTATCCGGATTTTCCCATTCAAACGCAAATAATTTCCTACTTTGTAATGCCAATGGGATGCAGAAGAAAGCATCTTTTAAATCAATTACAGAAAAGTATCTAAATTGTTCTGCCACAGATGTTAACAATGTATAAGGATTTGCTACTACTGGATGTATATCTTTAACTATTTCGTTTACAGCTCTTAAATCTTGAACTAACCTATAATCTCCGTTAGGTTTTCTTATAGGAAATATTGGTGTATTATATTCAGATTCACATTCTTCTAACACATTGTGCATCAAAAATTTTGCAATTAATGGTGCTACCCCTTTCCTAGCTTCTAACTGTATAGGATATTGTCTAACTCTTACCGGTTGGACACCTTCTTTCAATTCTACTATGACAGGTTTTGCTGCTTTCGCTAATCCCGGTACTTGTGTCTCCCATACCCATGGTACTACAGCGTTTTCTACCTCTATTGGTATTGTTGTATTAGCTATTTCTTTTACTATAAATATTCTAGCTATTTCTTCCTCAGGTATCTGCAACTTAGCTTTTCCATTTTCAAATATTATTTTAGCATTAAATCTTGACAATAAATCTCGTCCTAACAAAGATGTAGGACAATCCGGTACATAGAGAAATTCATGATCTAATTCTTTACCCCTAAAATTTAGATGCAATGGCCGCAGAAAGGGCCGTTGCTCTGTTTTTCCTGTAGCTCCTACCACAGTTATCATCGTATCTCCTATCTTTCCTAAACAAGTATTTAAAACAGAATAAGTTGCCCCAGTATCTACCAATAATTGTTTCTCTTCCCCATCAATTTCTGTTGTCACTTTTAATCCATCACTTAGCTACTATGTTGCCCCAAATGTCCTAACATCATTGTTTCTGCCATTGGTGTTCCTCCTACTGAAGTCTGCTGGGCCAAATTCATTTTCACTGGGCACTCATTTTTCCAATGTCCCTGTTGTCTGCAAAACGCACACTGATTTATCCCTAGCTGATTTTGAGGTATTCCCCGCATGCCTCCTACCCTGTATCCTCCTCGACCTCGTCCTCTACTTCTGCCTCTTATTCCTTGATTTACTCGTTGTAACATTGCTAATAATCCTGCCTGATTTCTCTTTGTGGTTTGTTTTTTTTTTTTTTCCCTATTATTGTACACTTTCCAGCTGATTGCTTCCAAATTACTAAATCTCCTGGGGAAAAAGGAACTTTCCCATATACTTTATCAGTCCCCGAAATTGCCTCTCGTAAAGGGGCTAATAATACTTTACTGTTTTGCTCTTGTTCCTTCCTCCCTTGTCTTGTTCTCTGTGCAATTGGGGTTCGTTGCGCTTGTCTTGGGCATGATGAATGCCCTGGCGAACCCTTCGGTGTTAACTTAATCTGGATCGCTCCAGTATTAATTGATTCTGACGGTTTTACCGCCTTAATACTATCAGTATCACTATCGTCCCCTGCATCTATATCGGACATCACAGGGGCCGTCGGTGATGCTAAAAGTGATACCTCCTCTGGCTCTCTTATTGAATTTTGTATTGCCAAACAAGTCATACACTTCTTATTACCTACACATCCTTCACATTTTGTTTTATCTTTTTTTCGGGATGTACCAACAACATTCCACATTCTCTCTGCATATCTGGATGATTACGTATATCATAAAATAGATCAACATATGGTACTTCATCCCATTTTTCAAGTTCTTAACAATATCTCATTAATGGACCTATAACACCCGGATCTAAACTTCCGTGTTCAGGCCACCGGGGTCCATCATACTCATATTGTGGCCACCAATTCGTACAATAATCTATAAATCGACTTTTACTCATACTCTGAAAATATCCCGCACTTTTCCAATGCTTTAATAAACATCCTAACGGAGAATTATCCAGTATTACCATGGTCTTACACACTCACTCCACACACACACACACTAAATCTACGGGGTAGAAAACGGAAAGATAGCCTCTGATGGGAAACAAAAGACCAAACCAAACTCACGAGACAGCCACGTATGTCCGTGAGTGCTGGACCTGCGGGGCTTTCGCTCCGTCTGACGGCCAGCGCCTAGGCTTCCACAGACCAGACCTCGAGCTCGTTAGCCCAACCTTGCGTGAATCGCCGTCACGTCTTATTAGGCAGGCACCCGACCAAATATTACAATAAAGCACCTTCGGGCTTACCACTTTGGGACGTCAGGAGCAGCGCAGAGCGGGCGCAGCCGATGGCTCCCCGAGAATTCCTCGGTGCCGGCACGGAGCAAAATCGGAAAGCGAACCGTCAACACTACTCCCGAAGTCCCATCTGGGTCGCCAGAAAACTGTTGCCCGTAAAGAAACACATAACTACGAAAGCAGTTATATGCGGTGCTTTATTCGGGGCCCGGGGTCTCAGGGACTCATGTCCAAAGCTGAGAATCCCAAATCCCCGTTTAACTTGGTTAATATTTATAGTGTTCGGTTACGTAACATAATCAACAGAATTGCTAAGCTACATGATTGTTTCCCATTTATAGTTTCTTCAGTTACTGTTGCCAAGATTTGCTTATCATTTACCTAGTTCATCAGATTGTGCTGTACCTAGTTCATCAGATTGTACTGTACCCAACACCTGCAATTATACCTTCATCTTGTCTACCAAGTATAACCTATTCTAATCAATATAATGTAACCATTCCCCCCTTTGAAAATACTTCAAGTCTTCCAGACTGCAAGGATTTTCATCATCAGTTCCGCAGATTTCCATATTCTTTGGACCGTCTCAAACTGGTGATTGTAGCTGCAATGAATTATTTCCAATGTCTTCATATCTCGGGGGAAGTTCATGATTCTTCCTGGTAACAGCTTTTAAAATTTTCCCCAAGTGTTGCCGTTCCTTATTAACAATATTTTGAATCAAACGCAACACTCCCATAATAGCTAACATAATAATTATAATTATTATACACCATTGAATTAAAGATGCTACCCAACCAGAGATGTTCAATCCAAATGACTTTGCTAAAGCAGCAACCCAATTATGGGTACTTTCTTCTCTTTCTTCCTCAGTTGCATGTTCAATTTGCGTTAGCTGAGACAAATCACGTTCTACCGCGGCTGTAACATTCGGAATATGTACACAACAATGATCAATCTTATCTCGTAAATAACCACATACTCCATGTTCTTTTAGCAACAGCATATCTAATGCCATTCTATTTTGCAGGGTCATTTTTGTGGTTGCCTGTAATTGTAAGTTTATTTCCTTAAATCCTTCTTTAGTCACTCTTGCTAGCCTTTCCGTTTGTCCTAACAACCGGTACAACATTTCTCTATTCCGATAAGTACTAATTGGAGCAAACAATGATTCTAAAGCCCAACCTAACTTCACACCGGATGATGGTTCTTGCCAATCATCATCATCCTTTATTTCTCTCTTCATTATCCATAAATTTTCTAATCTACCCTTAAATGGCGCTTTCTTCCAAATTGGGCAGAGAGTTGGTAACCCTAAAGTTATTTCAGTCACCAACCCATCCAAGGGGAGGTGAGTCGTCCATTGTCCATCACTTGTAACCCAAACTAAATTTCCTGTGCTCCTGATCGTAGTTCTACAATCTATTCCCACTCCGAATTGTATTACAGGTTCACTCATGGAGTATTTAATTCCTCTACAGGCACAACCTGTCCTTAATGCAAGGACCACAGGTGGAAAGGTAACTTCACTTTCGGGGTGTCACAAGTGTATACTTTTGTACAGTTCTAGACTGGGTGTTTTTCAGCTAACTTTCTTTTGCATTGGATTTTCTTGTGTTTCCTGTTGTGGCGCCTGGATTATTTGTATTGGTTGCATTTCGTCTTTTTCCAAATCTTTTAACTCTCTCCTGGCTCTGTTTCTTTTCTGCATAGGTTCTGATTTTGCAGTAACCTCTAATGCCCTTTTTCCATAATCAAAACTCTCTTTAATCCAAACAATACAGGTGTAGTTTCCTACATCTGTCTTACTTACATTTCGCAATGATAAAATCATAGTACCCCTTCGTGTATCACTATCCCATCGGATTGTGAACCCAGTTGACAATTTGGACTCATTCTTCTGCCAATAGCAACTAATGTCTTGGATTGAACTTCTCATATCTCCAACAAAATCACAAGTCAAATTTACATCCATTCGTTCTTCTATATGTACAGTAGCATATGTATGTATTATTTGAGCGAAACCATTACTTAATCCTACCCAGCATAGTATTACCAAGATGTAAATCTCAGTTTTGTAGGAGTGATCATTTTTACCCCCCATTGTGATGGTACCTTCTTCACTCTGGTATAACGAATCCAATTATCAATTCCTGCTACTTTCACAGCGGTAAATGTTATCAATAGCACCAAATAAAGTCCATGCCACTGTTCCTTTAAAGGCTCCGTTTGCCAATTTCGAACATACGCTTGGTCTCCTGGTTGATTCTCCAACGGCAAAGGGCGATTCCAGATGATCGCGGCACGTAAGGCTGTGAGTAATCTGCTTAAAGAAATTATATAACTATAAACATCTTGATCTCCTTGGAGGTGTAAATCTGCACTTCCCATTCCCTTCGTTGGTGCAGTATATGGCTTACCGTACAGAATTTCATAGGGACTTACAGACAACCCTTCTCTAGGTTTTATACGAATTCTCAATAAAGCAAGGGGCAATGCCTGTGGCCATTGGATTTGAGCTTCCTGGCATATCTTTTTAATTTGTCCTTTTAATGTTTGATTCATCCTTTCTACCTTTCCACTAGATTGTGGCCTCCATGGTGTATGTAAATCCCAGCTAATTCCAAGCATTTCACTAATTTCCTGTACTATTTTAGCTATAAAGTGTGGGCCTCGATCTGAAGAAATTCCTAAAGGTACCCCAAATCTAGGTATGATCTCTTTTAACAAAGTTTTTACTACTTCTCTAGCTTGATTCGTTCTACAGGGAAATGCTTCTAGCCACCCTGAAAAGGTACATACGTATACCAATAAATACTGAAACCCTTTTGATTTAGGTAATTCTGCAAAATCCACTTGCCAATAGTCACCTGGTTCTATTCCCACTTTCAAAGTTCCCATTTGAATTTGTTTTCGTATTACCGGATTATTCTTTAAACATACTGGACACTTCGCATTCACCCCTTTTGCTATTGTTAACATTTGTGCAGATATAATGCTCCGCTTTAAAAACTGCACCAATGCTTCTGCTCCCCAATGGCATTTATTATGTTCAGTTTGTATTATTCGTTTCATAATTGTAGCAGGCACTACTACTTGTCCATTACCTGTTACATACCATCCATGTGAATTCTTCTGTGCCTTTACCAAGTCGGCTAATTTTTCATCTTCTTGGGTATAAAAGGGATTTACAGAGAGATGAGCAGTAATCGGGCTTACCTTAGTAGGTATTAGAGCTAATTCAGTCCATACTTGCCGTGCAGCAATTTTGGCTGCCTGGTCTGCCTTCATGTTTCCTTGTGCCACATCGCTGTCATCCCTCTGATGTCCTCGACAATGCATTACAGCCACTTGCTGAGGTAGTACCACAGCCTCTAATAACTGTAAGATCTCGGTTCGATATTTAATAATACTACCTTGAGCCGTCAACAATCCTCTTTCCTTCCATAAAGCTCCATGTATATGTATTATTCCAAAAGCGTATTTAGAATCTGTCCAAATATTCACTCTCTTATCCGTACTCGGTATTAAAGCCCGAATTAGAGCGACCAGTTCTGCCTTTTGCGCTGACGTTCCTGGCATTAATGCCTTTGCTTCAATTACTTCAAGCTTAGTAACCACAGCATATCCAGAATATCGTGTTCCATTCTCAACAAAGCTGCTACCGTCTGTAAATAATGTCCAGTCAGGATTTACAAGGGGAATATCTTTCAGATCTACCCTACTGGCGTAAGTTTGTTCGATCACCTCAATACAATCATGTTCCAGCTCGCCTTCCTCTATTTTGCTACCTAAAAATTCAGCGGGATTCAAACATGTTGTTATCTTTAAAAATATATCATCCTGTTCTCTCAATATTGCCTGATATTTCAACATTCTACTGGATGACAACCAATGACCCCCCTTTTGTTCCAAAACTGCAATCACCATGTGGGGCACAAATACTTCCATTTTTGTTCCCAATGTCAATTTTCTAGCTTCTTGGACTAACATTACAGTAGCAGCCACTGCTCGGAGGCAAGAAGGCCATCCGGCACTTACCATATCCAACTGCTTGGAAAAATAGCCCACCGGTCTCTTCCATGATCCAATTCGTTGAGTTAAAACTCCAAGCGCTAGTCGTTGCCGCTCATGTACAAAGAGTTGAAATGTTTTTGTCAAATCAGGCAATCCTAATGCTGGGGCTTCTTGCAGAGCCTGTTTTAAGTCTTGAAAAGCCCTTTTACACTCTAAACTCCAAACTAATTGTGGCTCTTTTAAAGCTGCATACAGTGGTTTGGCTAACAGTCCATAATTCAAAATCCAGAGTCTGCACCACCCTGTCATTCCTAGAAAAGTTCGTAACTCGTGCAAATTTCTAGGTTCAGGGATGGCACAAATCGCTTGTATTCTATTCACCCCCAACCGTCTTTGTCCTTGGGAAATTTCACATCCCAGATATATCACTTTTTCCCGGGCAATTTGGGCTTTTTCCTTAGAAACTCGATAACCGCTCTGTCCCAGTAAATTTAATCACGCAACTGTAACAGTAATGCAGTTTTCATACCTTTCTGTCGCCACGAAAATGTCATCCACATATTGCAACAATAAGTATGCTTTTGATGGTAATTGAAAATATCCTTGCTCCTTCCAATCCTCCAGTTCTCGTGCCAGCTGATTCCCAAATATTGTAGGACTGTTTTTGAAGCCTTGTGGTAACCTGGTCCAGGTCAGCTGTCGTTTTCGTCCTGTATCCGGATTTTCCCATTCAAACGCAAATAATTTCCTACTTTGTAATGCCAATGGGATGCAGAAGAAAGCATCTTTTAAATCAATTACAGAAAAGTATCTAAATTGTTCTGCCACAGATGTTAACAATGTATAAGGATTTGCTACTACTGGATGTATATCTTTAACTATTTCGTTTACAGCTCTTAAATCTTGAACTAACCTATAATCTCCGTTAGGTTTTCTTATAGGAAATATTGGTGTATTATATTCAGATTCACATTCTTCTAACACATTGTGCATCAAAAATTTTGCAATTAATGGTGCTACCCCTTTCCTAGCTTCTAACTGTATAGGATATTGTCTAACTCTTACCGGTTGGACACCTTCTTTCAATTCTACTATGACAGGTTTTGCTGCTTTCGCTAATCCCGGTACTTGTGTCTCCCATACCCATGGTACTACAGCGTTTTCTACCTCTATTGGTATTGTTGTATTAGCTATTTCTTTTACTATAAATATTCTAGCTATTTCTTCCTCAGGTATCTGCAACTTAGCTTTTCCATTTTCAAATATTATTTTAGCATTAAATCTTGACAATAAATCTCGTCCTAACAAAGATGTAGGACAATCCGGTACATAGAGAAATTCATGATCTAATTCTTTACCCCTAAAATTTAGATGCAATGGCCGCAGAAAGGGCCGTTGCTCTGTTTTTCCTGTAGCTCCTACCACAGTTATCATCGTATCTCCTATCTTTCCTAAACAAGTATTTAAAACAGAATAAGTTGCCCCAGTATCTACCAATAATTGTTTCTCTTCCCCATCAATTTCTGTTGTCACTTTTAATCCATCACTTAGCTACTATGTTGCCCCAAATGTCCTAACATCATTGTTTCTGCCATTGGTGTTCCTCCTACTGAAGTCTGCTGGGCCAAATTCATTTTCACTGGGCACTCATTTTTCCAATGTCCCTGTTGTCTGCAAAACGCACACTGATTTATCCCTAGCTGATTTTGAGGTATTCCCCGCATGCCTCCTACCCTGTATCCTCCTCGACCTCGTCCTCTACTTCTGCCTCTTATTCCTTGATTTACTCGTTGTAACATTGCTAATAATCCTGCCTGATTTCTCTTTGTGGTTTGTTTTTTTTTTTTTTCCCTATTATTGTACACTTTCCAGCTGATTGCTTCCAAATTACTAAATCTCCTGGGGAAAAAGGAACTTTCCCATATACTTTATCAGTCCCCGAAATTGCCTCTCGTAAAGGGGCTAATAATACTTTACTGTTTTGCTCTTGTTCCTTCCTCCCTTGTCTTGTTCTCTGTGCAATTGGGGTTCGTTGCGCTTGTCTTGGGCATGATGAATGCCCTGGCGAACCCTTCGGTGTTAACTTAATCTGGATCGCTCCAGTATTAATTGATTCTGACGGTTTTACCGCCTTAATACTATCAGTATCACTATCGTCCCCTGCATCTATATCGGACATCACAGGGGCCGTCGGTGATGCTAAAAGTGATACCTCCTCTGGCTCTCTTATTGAATTTTGTATTGCCAAACAAGTCATACGCTTCTTATTACCTACACATCCTTCACATTTTGTTTTATCTTTTTTTCGGGATGTACCAACAACATTCCACATTCTCTCTGCATATCTGGATGATTACGTATATCATAAAATAGATCAACATATGGTACTTCATCCCATTTTTCAAGTTCTTAACAATATCTCATTAATGGACCTATAACACCCGGATCTAAACTTCCGTGTTCAGGCCACCGGGGTCCATCATACTCATATTGTGGCCACCAATTCGTACAATAATCTATAAATCGACTTTTACTCATACTCTGAAAATATCCCGCACTTTTCCAATGCTTTAATAAACATCCTAACGGAGAATTATCCGGTATTACCATGGTCTTACACATTCACTCCACACACACACACTAAATCTACGGGGTAGAAAATGGAAAGATAGCCTCTGATGGGAAACAAAAGACCAAACCAAACTCACGAGACAGCCACGTATGTCCGTGAGTGCTGGACCTGCGGGGCTTTCGCTCCGTCTGACGGCCAGCGCCTAGGCTTCCACAGACCAGACCTCGAGCTCGTTAGCCCAACCTTGCGTGAATCGCCGTCGCGTCTTATTAGGCAGGCACCCGACCAAATATTACAATAAAGCACCTTCGGGCTTACCACTTTGGGACGTCAGGAGCAGCGCAGAGCGGGCGCAGCCGATGGCTCCCCGAGAATTCCTCGGTGCCGGCACGGAGCAAAATCGGAAAGCGAACCGTCAACACTACTCCCGAAGTCCCATCTGGGTCGCCAGAAAACTGTTGCCCGTAAAGAAACACATAACTACGAAAGCAGTTATATGCGGTGCTTTATTCGGGGCCCGGGGTCTCAGGGACTCATGTCCAAAGCTGAGAATCCCAAATCCCCGTTTACCTTGGTTAATATTTATAGTGTTCGGTTACGTAACATAATCAACAGAATTGCTAAGCTACATGATTGTTTCCCATTTATAGTTTCTTCAGTTACTGTTGCCAAGATTTGCTTATCATTTACCTAGTTCATCAGATTGTGCTGTACCCAGTTCATCAGATTGTGCTGTACCTAGTTCATCAGATTGTACTGTACCCAACACCTGCAATTATACCTTCATCTTGTCTACCAAGTATAACCTATTCTAATCAATATAATGTAACAATTCCCCCCTTTGAAAATACTTCAAGTCTTCCAGACTGCAAGGATTTTCATCATCAGTTCCGCAGATTTCCATATTCTTTGGACCGTCTCAAACTGGTGATTGTAGCTGCAATGAATTATTTCCAATGTCTTCATATCTCGGGGGAAGTTCATGATTCTTCCTGGTAACAGCTTTTAAAATTTTCCCCAAGTGTTGCCGTTCCTTATTAACAATATTTTGAATCAAACGCAACACTCCCATAATAGCTAACATAATAATTATAATTATTATACACCATTGAATTAAAGATGCTACCCAACCAGAGATGTTCAATCCAAATGACTTTGCTAAAGCAGCCACCCAATTATGGGCACTTTCTTCTCTTTCTTCCTCAGTTGCACGTTCAATTTGCGTTAGCTGAGACAAATCACGTTCTGCCGCGGCTGTAACATTCGGAATATGTACACAACAATGATCATTCTTATCTCGTAAATAACCACATACTCCATGTTCTTTTAGCAACAGCATATCTAATGCCATTCTATTTTGCAGGGTCATTTTTGTGGTTGCCTGTAATTGTAAGTTTATTTCCTTAAATCCTTCTTTAGTCACTCTTGCTAGCCTTTCCGTTTGTCCTAACAACCGGTACAACATTTCTCTATTCCGATAAGTACTAATTGGAGCAAACAATGATTCTAAAGCCCAACCTAACTTCACACCGGATGATGGTTCTTGCCAATCATCATCATCCTTTATTTCTCTCTTCATTATCCATAAATTTTCTAATCTACCCTTAAATGGCGCTTTCTTCCAAATTGGGCAGAGAGTTGGTAACCCTAAAGTTATTTCAGTCACCAACCCATCCAAGGGGAGGTGAGTCGTCCATTGTCCATCACTGGTAACCCAAACTAAATTTCCTGTGCTCCTGATCGTAGTTCTACAATCTATTCCCACTCCGAATTGTATTACAGGTTCACTCATGGAGTATTTAATTCCTCTACAGGCACAACCTGTCCTTAATGCAAGGACCACAGGTGGAAAGGTAACTTCACTTTCGGGGTGTCACAAGTGTATACTTTTGTACAGTTCTAGACTGGGTGTTTTTCAGCTAACTTTCTTTTGCATTAGATTTTCTTGTGTTTCCTGTTGTGGCGCCTGGATTATTTGTATTGGTTGCATTTCGTCTTTTTCCAAATCTTTTAACTCTCTCCTGGCTCTGTTTCTTTTCTGCATAGGTTCTGATTTTGCAGTAACCTCTAATGCCCTTTTTCCATAATCAAAACTCTCTTTAATCCAAACAATACAGGTGTAGTTTCCTACATCTGTCTTACTTACATTTCGCAATGATAAAATCATAGTACCCCTTCGTGTATCACTGTCCCATCGGATCGTAAACCCAGTTGACAATTTGGACTCATTCTTCTGCCAATAGCAACTAATGTCTTGGATTGAACTTCTCATATCTCCAACAAAATCACAAGTCAAATTTACATCCATTCGTTCTTCTACATGTACAGTAGCATATGTATGTATTATTTGAGCGAAACCATTACTTAATCCTACCCAGCATAGTATTACCAAGATGTAAATCTCAGTTTTGTAGGAGTGATCATTTTTACCCCCCATTGTGATGGTACCTTCTTCACTCTGGTATAATGAATCCAATTATCAATTCCTGCTACTTTCACAGCGGTAAATGTTATCAATAGTACCAAATAAAGTCCATGCCACTGTTCCTTTAAAGGCTCCGTTTGCCAATTTCGAACATACGCTTGGTCTCCTGGTTGATTCTCCAACGGCAAAGGGCGATTCCAGATGATCGCGGCACGTAAGGCTGTGAGTAATCTGCTTAAAGAAATTATATAACTATAAACATCTTGATCTCCTTGGAGGTGTAAATCTGCACTTCCCATTCCCTTCGTTGGTGCAGTATATGGCTTACCGTACAGAATTTCATAGGGACTTACAGACAACCCTTCTCTAGGTTTTATACGAATTCTCAATAAAGCAAGGGGCAATGCCTGTGGCCATTGGATTTGAGCTTCCTGGCATATCTTTTTAATTTGTCCTTTTAATGTTTGATTCATCCTTTCTACCTTTCCACTAGATTGTGGCCTCCATGGTGTATGTAAATCCCAGCTAATTCCAAGCATTTCACTAATTTCCTGTACTATTTTAGCTATAAAGTGTGGGCCTCGATCTGAAGAAATTCCTAAAGGTACCCCAAATCTAGGTATGATCTCTTTTAACAAAGTTTTTACTACTTCTCTAGCTTGATTCGTTCTACAGGGAAATGCTTCTAGCCACCCTGAAAAGGTACATACGTATACCAATAAATACTGAAACCCTTTTGATTTAGGTAATTCTGCAAAATCCACTTGCCAATAGTCACCTGGTTCTATTCCCACTTTCAAAGTTCCCATTTGAATTTGTTTTCGTATTACCGGATTATTCTTTAAACATACTGGACACTTCGCATTCACCCCTTTTGCTATTGTTAACATTTGTGCAGATATAATGCTCCGCTTTAAAAACTGCACCAATGCTTCTGCTCCCCAATGGCATTTATTATGTTCAGTTTGTATTATTCGTTTCATAATTGTAGCAGGCACTACTACTTGTCCATTACCTGTTACATACCATCCATGTGAATTCTTCTGTGCCTTTACCAAATCGGCTAATTTTTCATCTTCTTGGGTATAAAAGGGATTTACAGAGAGATGAGCAGTAATCGGGCTTACCTTAGTAGGTATTAGAGCTAATTCAGTCCATACTTGCCGTGCAGCAATTTTGGCTGCCTGGTCTGCCTTCATGTTTCCTTGTGCCACATCGCTGCCATCCCTCTGATGTCCTCGACAATGCATTACAGCCACTTGCTGAGGTAGTACCACAGCCTCTAATAACTGTAAGATCTCGGTTCGATATTTAATAATACTACCTTGAGCCGTCAACAATCCTCTTTCCTTCCATAAAGCTCCATGTATATGTATTATTCCAAAAGCGTATTTAGAATCTGTCCAAATATTCACTCTCTTATCCGTACTCGGTATTAAAGCCCGAATTAGAGCGACCAGTTCTGCCTTTTGCGCTGACGTTCCTGGCATTAATGCCTTTGCTTCAATTACTTCAAGCTTAGTAACCACAGCATATCCAGAATATCGTGTTCCATTCTCAACAAAGCTGCTACCGTCTGTAAATAATGTCCAGTCAGGATTTACAAGGGGAATATCTTTCAGATCTACCCTACTGGCGTAAGTTTGTTCGATCACCTC
The DNA here is from genome assembly GCF_036417845.1 of Apteryx mantelli. Taxonomy (NCBI): domain Eukaryota; kingdom Metazoa; phylum Chordata; class Aves; order Apterygiformes; family Apterygidae; genus Apteryx; species Apteryx mantelli. The sequence goes on along the minus strand of NW_027118580.1, from coordinate 31,996 downwards.
AATACAATCATGTTCCAGCTCGCCTTCCTCTATTTTGCTACCTAAAAATTCAGCGGGATTCAAACATGTTGTTATCTTTAAAAATATATCATCCTGTTCTCTCAATATTGCCTGATATTTCAACATTCTACCGGATGACAACCAATGACCCCCCTTTTGTTCCAAAACTGCAATCACCATGTGGGGCACAAATACTTCCATTTTTGTTCCCAATGTCAATTTTCTAGCTTCTTGGACTAACGTTACAGTAGCAGCCACTGCTCGGAGGCAAGAAGGCCATCCGGCACTTACCATATCCAGCTGCTTGGAAAAATAGCCCACCGGTCTCTTCCATGATCCAATTCGTTGAGTTAAAACTCCAAGCGCTAGTCGTTGCCGCTCATGTACAAAGAGTTGAAATGTTTTTGTCAAATCAGGCAATCCTAATGCTGGGGCTTCTTGCAGAGCCTGTTTTAAGTCTTGAAAAGCCCTTTTACACTCTAAACTCCAAACTAATTGTGGCTCTTTTAAAGCTGCATACAGTGGTTTGGCTAACAGTCCATAATTCAAAATCCAGAGTCTGCACCACCCTGTCATTCCTAGAAAAGTTCGTAACTCGTGCAAATTTCTAGGTTCAGGGATGGCACAAATCGCTTGTATTCTATTCACCCCCAACCGTCTTTGTCCTTGGGAAATTTCACATCCCAGATATATCACTTTTTCCCGGGCAATTTGGGCTTTTTCCTTAGAAACTCGATAACCGCTCTGTCCCAGTAAATTTAATCACGCAACTGTAACAGTAATGCAGTTTTCATACCTTTCTGTCGCCACAAAAATGTCATCCACATATTGCAACAATAAGTATGCTTTTGATGGTAATTGAAAATATCCTTGCTCCTTCCAATCCTCCAGTTCTCGTGCCAGCTGATTCCCAAATATTGTAGGACTGTTTTTGAAGCCTTGTGGTAACCTGGTCCAGGTCAGCTGTCGTTTTCGTCCTGTATCCGGATTTTCCCATTCAAACGCAAATAATTTCCTACTTTGTAATGCCAATGGGATGCAGAAGAAAGCATCTTTTAAATCAATTACAGAAAAGTATCTAAATTGTTCTGCCACAGATGTTAACAATGTATAAGGATTTGCTACTACTGGATGTATATCTTTAACTATTTCGTTTACAGCTCTTAAATCTTGAACTAACCTATAATCTCCGTTAGGTTTTCTTATAGGAAATATTGGTGTATTATATTCAGATTCACATTCTTCTAACACATTGTGCATCAAAAATTTTGCAATTAATGGTGCTACCCCTTTCCTAGCTTCTAACTGTATAGGATATTGTCTAACTCTTACCGGTTGGACACCTTCTTTCAATTCTACTATGACAGGTTTTGCTGCTTTCGCTAATCCCGGTACTTGTGTCTCCCATACCCATGGTACTACAGCGTTTTCTACCTCTATTGGTATTGTTGTATTAGCTATTTCTTTTACTATAAATGTTCTAGCTATTTCTTCCTCAGGTATCTGCAACTTAGCTTTTCCATTTTCAAATATTATTTTAGCATTAAATCTTGACAATAAATCTCGTCCTAACAAAGATGTAGGACAATCCGGTACATAGAGAAATTCATGATCTAATTCTTTACCCCTAAAATTTAGATGCAATGGCCGCAGAAAGGGCCGTTGCTCTGTTTTTCCTGTAGCTCCTACCACAGTTATCATCGTATCTCCTATCTTTCCTAAACAAGTATTTAAAACAGAATAAGTTGCCCCAGTATCTACCAATAATTGTTTCTCTTCCCCATCAATTTCTGTTGTCACTTTTAATCCATCACTTAGTCAGCTACTATGTTGCCCCAAATGTCCTAACATCATTGTTTCTGCCATTGGTGTTCCTCCTACTGAAGTCTGCTGGGCCAAATTCATTTTCACTGGGCACTCATTTTTCCAATGTCCCTGTTGTCTGCAAAACGCACACTGATTTATCCCTAGCTGATTTTGAGGTATTCCCCGCATGCCTCCTACCCTGTATCCTCCTCGACCTCGTCCTCTACTTCTGCCTCTTATTCCTTGATTTACTCGTTGTAACATTGCTAATAATCCTGCCTGATTTCTCTTTGTGGTTTTTTTTTTTTTTCCCTATTATTGTACACTTTCCAGCTGATTGCTTCCAAATTACTAAATCTCCTGGGGAAAAAGGAACTTTCCCATATACTTTATCAGTCCCCGAAATTGCCTCTCGTAAAGGGGCTAATAATACTTTACTGTTTTGCTCTTGTTCCTTCCTCCCTTGTCTTGTTCTCTGTGCAATTGGGGTTCGTTGCGCTTGTCTTGGGCATGATGAATGCCCTGGCGAACCCTTCGGTGTTAACTTAATCTGGATCGCTCCAGTATTAATTGATTCTGACGGTTTTACCGCCTTAATACTATCAGTATCACTATCGTCCCCTGCATCTATATCGGACATCACAGGGGCCGTCGGTGATGCTAAAAGTGATACCTCCTCTGGCTCTCTTATTGAATTTTGTATTGCCAAACAAGTCATACACTTCTTATTACCTACACATCCTTCACATTTTGTTTTATCTTTTTTTCGGGATGTACCAACAACATTCCACATTCTCTCTGCATATCTGGATGATTACGTATATCATAAAATAGATCAACATATGGTACTTCATCCCATTTTTCAAGTTCTTAACAATATCTCATTAATGGACCTATAACACCCGGATCTAAACTTCCGTGTTCAGGCCACCGGGGTCCATCATACTCATATTGTGGCCACCAATTCGTACAATAATCTATAAATCGACTTTTACTCATACTCTGAAAATATCCCGCACTTTTCCAATGCTTTAATAAACATCCTAACGGAGAATTATCCAGTATTACCATGGTCTTACACACTCACTCCACACACACACACACTAAATCTACGGGGTAGAAAACGGAAAGATAGCCTCTGATGGGAAACAAAAGACCAAACCAAACTCACGAGACAGCCACGTATGTCCGTGAGTGCTGGACCTGCGGGGCTTTCGCTCCGTCTGACGGCCAGCGCCTAGGCTTCCACAGACCAGACCTCGAGCTCGTTAGCCCAACCTTGCGTGAATCGCCGTCACGTCTTATTAGGCAGGCACCCGACCAAATATTACAATAAAGCACCTTCGGGCTTACCACTTTGGGACGTCAGGAGCAGCGCAGAGCGGGCGCAGCCGATGGCTCCCCGAGAATTCCTCGGTGCCGGCACGGAGCAAAATCGGAAAGCGAACCGTCAACACTACTCCCGAAGTCCCATCTGGGTCGCCAGAAAACTGTTGCCCGTAAAGAAACACATAACTACGAAAGCAGTTATATGCGGTGCTTTATTCGGGGCCCGGGGTCTCAGGGACTCATGTCCAAAGCTGAGAATCCCAAATCCCCGTTTAACTTGGTTAATATTTATAGTGTTCGGTTACGTAACATAATCAACAGAATTGCTAAGCTACATGATTGTTTCCCATTTATAGTTTCTTCAGTTACTGTTGCCAAGATTTGCTTATCATTTACCTAGTTCATCAGATTGTGCTGTACCCAGTTCATCAGATTGTACTGTACCCAGTTCATCAGATTGTACTGTACCCAACACCTACAATTATACCTTCATCTTGTCTACCAAGTATAACCTATTCCAATCAATATAATGTAACACGTGTTTTTTTTTTTTTCTTTCCCCCCTTTCTTTCTTTTTCCTTCTTTCCCTCAAAGGAAAGGTCTTAATACACCGCTTTGCATCGTACGTTACGGGGTAAGCCGTTTGGAAACACTACAGGGCCGACGCCGCGCCGCAACCCTGCTCCGGGGCCCGCCTGCCCCCCCGCTCCGCTCCGCCGCGCCGCCTCCGCAGGGGCGAGCGCGTGCCCCGGCCCGCGCTGCCAACGAACTGGCGCCCTAAACGCCGCGCACGCAAAACGCAAAGTCACACCCGCGCTCCCGGCACGGCGCCGGGTCCCAGCCCGCCCCCCCACTCGCCCCGCACCCCCACTCGCCCCGCACCGCCGCCTCCACGCAGCGACGGCCGCAGCGGGCAGGATGCAGCCCGACGCCCCCCGAACCTATGCGTTCGCCTCACCCGGGGGCCCCACATCCTTCACTCCACGCCACCTCCGCACTCACCCGCCGCCGCCGCCGCCGAGCGAAAACGCCCTCCCTGCTCGCCGCCATCTTGCTTCCCCGCCGCCGCGCATGCGCCGCTCGCCAACGGACTGCGGCGGCAGTGACGCTTGAGCACCGCGCACGTGCCGGCTCGGACAGCGCGGGGGGGGGGGAGCGAGGGGAGCGGGAGGGGCGGGGGGGAGCGAGGGGAGCGGGAGGGGAGCAGAGGGAGCCCGAGGGGCGGGTGGGAGCGAGGGGAGCCCGAGAAGCGGGGGGGAGCGCGAGGGGCGGGTGGAGCGGGGAATCCCGAGGGGCGGGGGGGAGCCGGGGAGCCCGAGGGGCGGGGGGGAGCACGAAGGGAGGCGAGACCCGCAATGGCATGCTCGCGCCGCGCCGCTGCAGCCGGGCGGCTCACGCGTGCGAACCGCAGCCCGCCGCGGCAGCCCGGGACTCCCAGCGAGCGCCCCGAGGCTGCCCGAGCCCGTGGCCGCTCCAAGAGCACCGGGAAGGGGCGACGAGCACGCTCCATTCGCTTACCCGTTACCGAAACGGCGGAGAGCAGCAGCAAACATGGCGACCGGCACTGAGCATGTGCGCGCCGGCTGTCTGCGCATGCGCGCCCCCCCCACCGGGTGCAGTACCGCTTTTTGGACACAGGGTGGCAGCAGTGAGCGCGGCGGAACGCTGTGCGCGTGCGCGCCCCCCCCACCGGGTGCAGTACCGCTTTTTGGACACAGGGTGGCAGCAGTGAGCACGGCGGAACCCAGTGCGCACACGAGCCCCCCCACAGGGTGCAGTACCGATTTTTGGACACAGGGTGGCAGCAGTGAGCACGGAGGAACCCAGTGCGCACGCGCGCCCCCCCCACCGGGTGCAGTACCGCTTTTTGGACACAGGGTGGCAGCAGTGAGCGCGGCGGAACGCTGTGCGCACGCGCGCCCCCCCCACAGGGTGCAGTACCGATTTTTGGACACAGGGTGGCAGCAGTGAGCACGGCGGAACCCAGTGCGCATGCGCGCCCCCCTTTATCGTGCCGTACCGCTTTTTGGACGCCCCGAGGGCAGCAGGGCGCGCGGCCGGCCGCCGTGCGCCTGCGCGCCCCCCTTTCCGTGCCGTACTGCTTTTTTGACGCCCCGAGGGCAGCAGGGCGCGCGGCCGCCCCCGGCACGCGCACACCGCTGCAGAGCCCCCCCGCCCGCCCTTTGCAGACATTTCACCACCCTCGCCTCGGCTCATCTGCCCTTATTTACAGCGCCTGCTGCGAGGCGCAGCGTCGCCGCGTGTCGTGCTCGAGCCGCTGCTCCTAGAGGCTTCAGTAACAGCGCTTTCCTTTGAACATCGTTGCAAAATACTCCACAGACAAAAAAGAGTCAGAGGCTGCACTTAAAAAAACAAAACGAAAACAAAAAAACCACCCACCTACTTAACGGGACAATTTGCAAGCGTTCCAAGAAGCAGCCGTTCTTCTTTAGAACTTTCGACCTCTCGCCTTTACTGATCGTTAAACAAAATAAACAGCCCAAAGCAAGCCGCGCTATTTGCTTGACAGACTGCTCGGTTTTTATTATTAAACGGTACGAGATGCTGGCACGCGGCATGTCTTCTTCGGATTCTTGGGCTGACGTTCCTTCGGCCGCACGCACGCGGTCAAAGGCGTCTTTTTCACGTCCCGCCGTCAGGGCCTCCCCAGCAATTCCCGCAGCGACTCCCCCCTCGGGACAAACAGCTCGAGGACACGCACGGTCTTGCTAAAAGAACGGGGGGGGGGGGGGAAACAAACGCGTGCGCTGAGCGCGGCACTCGCAGACCCGATCTTCGGGTCCAAAAGAAAACTCTCTAAAGCGGACCAGGCGGGCCAAAGAGGTCCCTTCTTTGCGCCACGCTTCTTTCCTCGCACAGACGTCGGCCGCCTCTGCCCGCTCTCACGGTATCCCCTACCGGCAAGGACACGGCGAAACGTTTCGGAAACGACGGCGTTTCCCAGAAGCGTTTCCGCCGCCTTGGGAAAACGGCCGAAGGAGAGGCTCACGCGGGGCGCGTAGCTAGAAAGAACGCTCCGCACAAAGGCCTAAAATGACCAGCCCGGAGCAGGGATCCCGGGCTCTCCGGGAGCGCAGGAGTTCTCACGTCCTTACTGAGCAGAGACCGCTGCCCGTGAAACACGAGACGCCGCAGCGACGCCGATCGTTGGAGGGAAGCCTGCAATAAGAGCGAAAGAAAAGCAGACGTTGAGGACAAAGACCAAGTTACGAGCCCCTCGCGATTCAGACACGCTTCTAGATTTACCGCCTATTTCAAGGCGCGCCTTCGGCAATTCCGTCCAATTGATTTTCCCCGAAGCCCGAGACGCGGACGAAACGCCTCTCAAAGGAAGGTACGGCATAACCGCTCTGGCCTATAAACTACCGGTTTCGACGCAGGAAAAGCACAGGGAAAGCACTAGCGTTCCCCCCAAGAAACCACGTCCAAGCGGACCGATGAAGTAGGCCCCAAGTCTGAAAGCGGACCTAAAGGAGCCCGTTTGGCGGTCGCGAGCTGGAATACACCGTTCTCCTTCTCACTAACAACCTCCCGTAGAGACCGGCAGCTGTACAGCGCCTTCTACGCTACACGGAGGAGTCGGATAGCGGGCAGATGCCGCGTCCCGAATGCGCAACTAGAGATTGGAACGCACGGACGTAAACAAACGCCCGTGACGTAGCGGAGGTCTAGCGTATTCACGTTTACCGTGCGTCAGTTCTCCTCTGCGGACAGGCCGTTCCATCTTCTTTACTCGTTAGCTGACAGACGCCCTAGGAGAAAGCAAAGAAAGGAAGAAATTCAAAAGGAAATGAAACAGATCGGAGGGAGCCTCAAAGGCTTTGATCCATCCCCCCAGGCAGCCGAACCACCTTCGCAAAGGCACACCTCAAAAGACACGTCCTTCCGGGATCGCTGCACAGCCCAGCCAGAAAAGAGGAACAGAAACAAACAGAACGAGAAGGCTGCAGAGGGGGACGGAGGGCCGGAAAGGAGCCTGCTGTCCAGCGATGGTATTTTACCGCTCCTTGCGCGTTAGCAGCCCCTTTCAGATGCTTAAGCCCAAATTCTCTCAGCCCTTAACAGCTTCAGTACCCGCGGCACCTAGTTTTTCCACGCTCTCCAGTCTTCCTCGCTCTTTCCCGTCTCGGGCGAAAAGCCTCCCAGACCCCGTCTGCACTTACGCGCTTCCTTAAAACAGGATCGCCGAAATCAACCGAACGGGCTGAGCTGCTCCTCTTCCGCTCGCCGGCCCTCGGAACGTCAGCCTGCAAACGAATCGGACCACCGAGGTCACCGGCAGAGTCTCCTTTCGGAGCTCGGCCCCCCCCCCCAAGCTTTAACGACGGTTTCCCAAGCGGGGCAAACGCAGGGCCTCCCTTCGGCCCCGGAACGGTTTTTATCGCGGGCTCCCAAGTCGCCGTTACGACACTAAGCGGCAAAGCAAGGCAAAGACAGCTGGGGTCGCAGCTTACCCACCTAGGCACGAAAATTCTTCTTTGAGGCCTCCCTCGCTGCTTTTGCCAGGTAAACACACCAAAACAAAGCTCCCGACAGGCAGCTGAGGCTTCACATGGACCTCGGGGCCCCGCTAGCAACGGCGACGCCGGAGCCGCCGGGCTACCAGGCGCTATTCCCCCCCCCCCTCCCCTCCCCTCCCCTGCCCTGCCGGCCCGCGAACCGCGGCTTATTACTCACGAGTCCGGGAAGGACGCCGCCGACCTTCCCGCGGCCGAAGGCTCCTCGTCAGGAGCGGGCAGAGAACCTTTCCGCCGGCATTCGGAGTCTCCCGGCCGCTCTCGACACCCGATAACTTGCCGAGAAAGGGCTGAGGGCGGGAGCCTGCAGTTCTTCACGGCAGCACACAGTCGTTCCCCGATGTGCCGAACGCCTAGCATTAACACAATTTAGAAATACAAAAATACCACCGCTACAGGGCGCAAAGCCAAGCTGAAATTTCGGCAGCCAAAGCAAACCTCTGCGCGCCCGACAGAACGAGCCACGTGCATCGGCGCCTACAGCTCCTCAAGGCTAGCGAGGCCTCGTGGGCGACGTTCCTCTGGCAGGCTGCGCAGCTGAACTCCCCCGTGTCGCCTAAGAGTCCGTGACGTGACGTATTCAAAGCTCAGCAGAAATTAACAATCCAAAGTTGTTTCTAAGCACAAAAGCGGATCTACTACACGAGAAGGAAGGAGTCCTAATTCCGCAAGGCTTTACCTTTTCTTCGAGCTGCCGTCTTCCTGCTGCCCCAAAGACCATTGCCAGGCAATTAACCTGGGGTCGCGCTAAATGAGCCTTCCTCTTCGTTTTACAATTCGCACGCTTGCCTCTCCCTCTCTCTCTGGCCACCTGACCGCCGTTCCCCGAAGACGGGAATTTGCCGTCTTGGAGCTCTTAAAGCACGACGCTTCACAGATGCAGAGAGTCACGCGCACGGAAACGGATGGACGCAGCGTCCTTTCCGTAACGCGTACGCACCTTCCGTTAGATGTCGCTCATCTGTTATTCCGATCGCTATTACCGGCGAACCTTCCTCACCGGGAGGAACGGGCTTTCCCTTTCGGGGCGACGGAGACGGCTCTCGCTCGGTTCCCTTTAATTTTATTACTTCGGCTCGCTTACGTTTCTCTGTCTCTTCAGCTTCAGCCGTGGCAACGAATCTAAAAATTAAATATCCTATCTTTCCTTTTCTACGTACGCGTGTACGATAACAAAACAAAATACAAACGACCGAAGCAAAACTAAGGCAGCTACGGTTAACAAGAGGCGCAGGGCAGCAACGGGTCGCTTAGTCCTCAGCGCTGCCTCCGGGAGGGAGGCCGAAAGAACGAACGTTCCGCATCAAGAGTTACCTTGGTTACCCGGGCCAGAACGCCTCCTACTGTCGCAGCTTCTGGGGAGATCGAGGGTCCGCTGCTGCATTTTTGCTTCCTCCTTTCAGCCCGCCCCTTCGGGAGTAAACGCAAAAAACCGCTCGCTCGTCCGGCTTTGCTCTTTGTCAGCATTTGCTATTGTCGGTTCCGCCTCTGTAACAAAGACAGAAAATTGCATTTCGCTTCCAACAAAACACTTCGATTTACACGCGTTCTTTTTCTCTTTCCCGTGGTTTTTTTTTTTTTCTTTCCCCCCTTTCTTTCTTTTTCCTTCTTTCCCTCAAAGGAAAGGTCTTAATACACCGCTTTGCATCGTACGTTACGGGGTAAGCCGTTTGGAAACACTACAGGGCCGACGCCGCGCCGCAACCCTGCTCCGGGGCCCGCCTGCCCCCCCGCTCCGCTCCGCCGCGCCGCCTCCGCAGGGGCGAGTGCGTGCCCCGGCCCGCGCTGCCAACGAACTGGCGCCCTAAACGCCGCGCACGCAAAACGCAAAGTCACACCCGCGCTCCCGGCGCGGCGCCGGGTCCCAGCCCGCCCCCCCACTCGCCCCGCACCGCCGCCTCCACGCAGCGACGGCCGCAGCGGGCAGGATGCAGCCCGACGCCCCCCGAACCTATGCGTTCGCCTCACCCGGGGGCCCCACATCCTTCACTCCACGCCACCTCCGCACTCACCCGCCGCCGCCGCCGCCGAGCGAAAACGCCCTCCCTGCTCGCCGCCATCTTGCTTCCCCGCCGCCGCGCATGCGCCGCTCGCCAACGGACTGCGGCGGCAGTGACGCTTGAGCACCGCGCACGTGCCGGCTCGGACAGCGCGGGGGGGGGGGAGCGAGGGGAGCGGGAGGGGCGGGGGGGAGCGAGGGGAGCGGGAGGGGAGCAGAGGGAGCCCGAGGGGCGGGGCGGAGTGCGAGGGGAGCGCGAGAGGCGGGGGGGGAGCGTGAGGGGAGCAGGGGGGCCCGAGGAGCGGGGGGGAGCACGAGGGGAGCCCGAGAAGCGGGGGGGGAGCGCGGGGGCGGGGGGGAGCGCGAGGGGACCAGGGGGAGCGCGAGGGGCGGGGCGGAGCGCGAGGGGAGCAAGGGGAGCCCGAGAGGAGCCTGAGAAGCAGGGGGGAGCCCGAGAAGCGGGGGGGAGCGCGAGGGGAGCAGGGGGAGTGCGAGGGGCGGGGCAGAGCGCGAGGGGAGCAAGGGGAGCCCGAGGAGCGGGGGGGAGCGTGAGAAGAGCCTGAGAAGCAGGGGGGAGCCCGAGAAGCGGGGGGGAGCGCGAGGGGAGCAGGGGGAGCCCGAGGGGCGGGGCGGAGCGCGAGGGGAGCAGGGGGAGCGCGAGGGGAGCAGGGGGAGCGCGAGGGGAGCCCGAGAAGCGGGGGGGAGCGCGAGGGGCGGGGCGGAGCGCGAGGGGAGCAGGGGGAGCCCGAGGAGCGGGGGGGGAGCGCGAGGGGAGCCCGAGAAGCAGGGGGGAGCGCGGGGGTGGGGGGGAGCGCGAGGGGAGCCCGAGAAGCGGGGGGGAGCGCGAGGGGCGGGTGGAGCGGGGAATCCCGAGGGGCGGGGGGGAGCCGGGGAGCCCGAGGGGCGGGGGGGAGCACGAAGGGAGGCGAGACCCGCAATGGCATGCTCGCGCCGCGCCGCTGCAGCCGGGCGGCTCACGCGTGCGAACCGCAGCCCGCCGCGGCAGCCCGGGACTCCCAGCGAGCGCCCCGAGGCTGCCCGAGCCCGTGGCCGCTCCAAGAGCACCGGGAAGGGGCGACGAGCACGCTCCATTCGCTTACCCGTTACCGAAACGGCGGAGAGCAGCAGCAAACATGGCGACCGGCACTGAGCATGTGCGCGCCGGCTGTCTGCGCATGCGCGCCCCCCCCACCGGGTGCAGTACCGCTTTTTGGACACAGGGTGGCAGCAGTGAGCGCGGCGGAACGCTGTGCGCGTGCGCGCCCCCCCACAGGGTGCAGTACCGATTTTTGGACACAGGGTGGCAGCAGTGAGCACGGCGGAACCCAGTGCGCACGCGCGCCCCCCCCACAGGGTGCAGTACCGATTTTTGGACACAGGGTGGCAGCAGTGAGCACGGCGGAACTCAGTGCGCATGCGCGCCCCCCTTTATCGTGCCGTACCGCTTTTTGGACGCCCCGAGGGCAGCAGGGCGCGCGGCCGCCCCCGGCACGCGCACACCGCTGCAGAGCCCCCCCGCCCGCCCTTTGCAGACATTTCACCACCCTCGCCTCGGCTCATCTGCCCTTATTTACAGCGCCTGCTGCGAGGCGCAGCGTCGCCGCGTGTCGTGCTCGAGCCGCTGCTCCTAGAGGCTTCAGTAACAGCGCTTTCCTTTGAACATCGTTGCAAAATACTCCACAGACAAAAAAGAGTCAGAGGCTGCACTTAAAAAAACAAAACAAAAACAAAAAAACCACCCACCTACTTAACGGGACAATTTGCAAGCGTTCCAAGAAGCAGCCGTTCTTCTTTAGAACTTTCGACCTCTCGCCTTTACTGATCGTTAAACAAAATAAACAGCCCAAAGCAAGCCGCGCTATTTGCTTGACAGACTGCTCGGTTTTTATTATTAAACGGTACGAGATGCTGGCACGCGGCATGTCTTCTTCGGATTCTTGGGCTGACGTTCCTTCGGCCGCACGCACGCGGTCAAAGGCGTCTTTTTCACGTCCCGCCGTCAGGGCCTCCCCAGCAATTCCCGCAGCGACTCCCCCCTCGGGACAAACAGCTCGAGGACACGCACGGTCTTGCTAAAAGAACGGGGGGGGGGGGGAACAAACGCGTGCGCTGAGCGCGGCACTCGCAGACCCGATCTTCGGGTCCAAAAGAAAACTCTCTAAAGCGGACCAGGCGGGCCAAAGAGGTCCCTTCTTTGCGCCACGCTTCTTTCCTCGCACAGACGTCGGCCGCCTCTGCCCGCTCTCACGGTATCCCCTACCGGCAAGGACACGGCGAAACGTTTCGGAAACGACGGCGTTTCCCAGAAGCGTTTCCGCCGCCTTGGGAAAACGGCCGAAGGAGAGGCTCACGCGGGGCGCGTAGCTAGAAAGAACGCTCCGCACAAAGGCCTAAAATGACCAGCCCGGAGCAGGGATCCCGGGCTCTCCGGGAGCGCAGGAGTTCTCACGTCCTTACTGAGCAGAGACCGCTGCCCGTGAAACACGAGACGCCGCAGCGACGCCGATCGTTGGAGGGAAGCCTGCAATAAGAGCGAAAGAAAAGCAGACGTTGAGGACAAAGACCAAGTTACGAGCCCCTCGCGATTCAGACACGCTTCTAGATTTACCGCCTATTTCAAGGCGCGCCTTCGGCAATTCCGTCCAATTGATTTTCCCCGAAGCCCGAGACGCGGACGAAACGCCTCTCAAAGGAAGGTACGGCATAACCGCTCTGGCCTATAAACTACCGGTTTCGACGCAGGAAAAGCACAGGGAAAGCACTAGCGTTCCCCCCAAGAAACCACGTCCAAGCGGACCGATGAAGTAGGCCCCAAGTCTGAAAGCGGACCTAAAGGAGCCCGTTTGGCGGTCGCGAGCTGGAATACACCGTTCTCCTTCTCACTAACAACCTCCCGTAGAGACCGGCAGCTGTACAGCGCCTTCTACGCTACACGGAGGAGTCGGATAGCGGGCAGATGCCGCGTCCCGAATGCGCAACTAGAGATTGGAACGCACGGACGTAAACAAACGCCCGTGACGTAGCGGAGGTCTAGCGTATTCACGTTTACCGTGCGTCAGTTCTCCTCTGCGGACAGGCCGTTCCATCTTCTTTACTCGTTAGCTGACAGACGCCCTAGGAGAAAGCAAAGAAAGGAAGAAATTCAAAAGGAAATGAAACAGATCGGAGGGAGCCTCAAAGGCTTTGATCCATCCCCCCAGGCAGCCGAACCACCTTCGCAAAGGCACACCTCAAAAGACACGTCCTTCCGGGATCGCTGCACAGCCCAGCCAGAAAAGAGGAACAGAAACAAACAGAACGAGAAGGCTGCAGAGGGGGACGGAGGGCCGGAAAGGAGCCTGCTGTCCAGCGATGGTATCTTACCGCTCCTTGCGCGTTAGCAGCCCCTTTCAGATGCTTAAGCCCAAATTCTCTCAGCCCTTAACAGCTTCAGTACCCGCGGCACCTAGTTTTTCCACGCTCTCCAGTCTTCCTCGCTCTTTCCCGTCTCGGGCGAAAAGCCTCCCAGACCCCGTCTGCACTTACGCGCTTCCTTAAAACAGGATCGCCGAAATCAACCGAACGGGCTGAGCTGCTCCTCTTCCGCTCGCCGGCCCTCGGAACGTCAGCCTGCAAACGAATCGGACCACCGAGGTCACCGGCAGAGTCTCCTTTCGGAGCTCGGCCCCCCCCCCCAAGCTTTAACGACGGTTTCCCAAGCGGGGCAAACGCAGGGCCTCCCTTCGGCCCCGGAACGGTTTTTATCGCGGGCTCCCAAGTCGCCGTTACGACACTAAGCGGCAAAGCAAGGCAAAGACAGCTGGGGTCGCAGCTTACCCACCTAGGCACGAAAATTCTTCTTTGAGGCCTCCCTCGCTGCTTTTGCCAGGTAAACACACCAAAACAAAGCTCCCGACAGGCAGCTGAGGCTTCACATGGACCTCGGGGCCCCGCTAGCAACGGCGACGCCGGAGCCGCCGGGCTACCAGGCGCTATTCCCCCCCCCCCTCCCCTCCCCTGCCCTGCCGGCCCGCGAACCGCGGCTTATTACTCACGAGTCCGGGAAGGACGCCGCCGACCTTCCCGCGGCCGAAGGCTCCTCGTCAGGAGCGGGCAGAGAACCTTTCCGCCGGCATTCGGAGTCTCCCGGCCGCTCTCGACACCCGATAACTTGCCGAGAAAGGGCTGAGGGCGGGAGCCTGCAGTTCTTCACGGCAGCACACAGTCGTTCCCCGATGTGCCGAACGCCTAGCATTAACACAATTTAGAAATACAAAAATACCACCGCTACAGGGCGCAAAGCCAAGCTGAAATTTCGGCAGCCAAAGCAAACCTCTTCGCGCCCGACAGAACGAGCCACGTGCATCGGCGCCTACAGCTCCTCAAGGCTAGCGAGGCCTCGTGGGCGACGTTCCTCTGGCAGGCTGCGCAGCTGAACTCCCCCGTGTCGCCTAAGAGTCCGTGACGTGACGTATTCAAAGCTCAGCAGAAATTAACAATCCAAAGTTGTTTCTAAGCACAAAAGCGGATCTACTACACGAGAAGGAAGGAGTCCTAATTCCGCAAGGCTTTACCTTTTCTTCGAGCTGCCGTCTTTCTGCTGCCCCAAATACCATTGCCAGGCAATTAACCTGGGGTCGCGCTAAATGAGCCTTCCTCTTCGTTTTACAATTCGCACGCTTGCCTCTCCCTCTCTCTCTGGCCACCTGACCGCCGTTCCCCGAAGACGGGAATTTGCCGTCTTGGAGCTCTTAAAGCACGACGCTTCACAGATGCAGAGAGTCACGCGCACGGAAACGGATGGACGCAGCGTCCTTTCCGTAACGCGTACGCACCTTCCGTTAGATGTCGCTCATCTGTTATTCCGATCGCTATTACCGGCGAACCTTCCTCACCGGGAGGAACGGGCTTTCCCTTTCGGGGCGACGGAGACGGCTCTCGCTCGGTTCCCTTTAATTTTATTACTTCGGCTCGCTTACGTTTTTCTGTCTCTTCAGCTTCAGCCGTGGCAACGAATCTAAAAATTAAATATCCTATCTTTCCTTTTCTACGTACGCGTGTACGATAACAAAACAAAATACAAACGACCGAAGCAAAACTAAGGCAGCTACGGTTAACAAGAGGCGCAGGGCAGCAACGGGTCGCTTAGTCCTCAGCGCTGCCTCCGGGAGGGAGGCCGAAAGAACGAACGTTCCGCATCAAGAGTTACCTTGGTTACCCGGGCCAGAACGCCTCCTACTGTCGCAGCTTCTGGGGAGATCGAGGGTCCGCTGCTGCATTTTTGCTTCCTCCTTTCAGCCCGCCCCTTCGGGAGTAAGCGCAAAAAACCGCTCGCTCATCCGGCTTTGCTCTTTGTCAGCATTTGCTATTGTCGGTTCCGCCTCTGTAACAAAGACAGAAAATTGCATTTCGCTTCCAACAAAACACTTCGATTTACACGCGTTCTTTTTCTCTTTCCCGTGGTTTTTTTTTTTTTCTTTCCCCCCTTTCTTTCTTTTTCCTTCTTTCCCTCAAAGGAAAGGTCTTAATACACCGCTTTGCATCGTACGTTACGGGGTAAGCCGTTTGGAAACGCTACAGGGCCGACGCCGCGCCGCAACCCTGCTCCGGGGCCCGCCTGCCCCCCCGCTCCGCTCCGCCGCGCCGCCTCCGCAGGGGCGAGCGCGTGCCCCGGCCCGCGCTGCCAACGAACTGGCGCCCTAAACGCCGCGCACGCAAAACGCAAAGTCACACCCGCGCTCCCGGCGCGGCGCCGGGTCCCAGCCCGCCCCCCCACTCGCCCCGCACCGCCGCCTCCACGCAGCGACGGCCGCAGCGGGCAGGATGCAGCCCGACGCCCCCCGAACCTATGCGTTCGCCTCACCCGGGGGCCCCACATCCTTCACTCCACGCCACCTCCGCACTCACCCGCCGCCGCCGCCGAGCAAAAACGCCCTCCCTGCTCGCCGCCATCTTGCTTCCCCGCCGCCGCGCATGCGCCGCTCGCCAACGGACTGCGGCGGCAGTGACGCTTGAGCACCGCGCACGTGCCGGCTCGGACAGCGCGGGGGGGGGGAGCGAGGGGAGCGGGAGGGGCGGGGGGGAGCGAGGGGAGCGGGAGGGGAGCAGAGGGAGCCCGAGGGGCGGGGGGGAGCGAGGGGAGCCCGAGGGGCGGGGCGGAGTGCGAGGGGAGCGCGAGAGGCGGGGGGGGAGCGTGAGGGGAGCAGGGGGGCCCGAGGAGCGGGGGGGAGCACGAGGGGAGCCCGAGAAGCGGGGGGGGAGCGCGGGGGCGGGGGGGAGCGCGAGGGGACCAGGGGGAGCGCGAGGGGCGGGGCGGAGCGCGAGGGGAGCAAGGGGAGCCCGAGAGGAGCCTGAGAAGCAGGGGGGAGCCCGAGAAGCGGGGGGGAGCGCGAGGGGAGCAGGGGGAGTGCGAGGGGCGGGGCAGAGCGCGAGGGGAGCAAGGGGAGCCCGAGGAGCGGGGGGGAGCGTGAGAAGAGCCTGAGAAGCAGGGGGGAGCCCGAGAAGCGGGGGGGAGCGCGAGGGGAGCCCGAGAAGCGGGGGGGAGCGCGAGGGGAGCAGGGGGAGCCCGAGGGGCGGGGCGGAGCGCGAGGGGAGCAGGGGGAGCGCGAGGGGAGCAGGGGGAGCGCGAGGGGAGCAGGGGGAGCGCGAGGGGAGCCCGAGAAGCGGGGGGGAGCGCGAGGGGAGCAGGGGGAGCCCGAGGAGCGGGGGGGGAGCGCGAGGGGCGGGTGGAGCGGGGAATCCCGAGGGGCGGGGGGGAGCCGGGGAGCCCGAGGGGCGGGGGGGAGCACGAAGGGAGGCGAGACCCGCAATGGCATGCTCGCGCCGCGGCGCTGCAGCCGGGCGGCTCACGCGTGCGAACCGCAGCCCGCCGTGGCAGCCCGGGACTCCCAGCGAGCGCCCCGAGGCTGCCCGAGCCCGTGGCCGCTCCAAGAGCACCGGGAAGGGGCGACGAGCACGCTCCATTCGCTTACCCGTTACCGAAACGGCGGAGAGCAGCAGCAAACATGGCGACCGGCACTGAGCATGTGCGCGCCGGCTGTCTGCGCATGCGCGCCCCCCCCACCGGGTGCAGTACCGCTTTTTGGACACAGGGTGGCAGCAGTGAGCGCGGCGGAACGCTGTGCGCGTGCGCGCCCCCCCCACCGGGTGCAGTACCGCTTTTTGGACACAGGGTGGCAGCAGTGAGCACGGCGGAACCCAGTGCGCACACGAGCCCCCCCACAGGGTGCAGTACCGATTTTTGGACACAGGGTGGCAGCAGTGAGCGCGGCGGAACGCTGTGCGCACGCGCGCCCCCCCCACAGGGTGCAGTACCGATTTTTGGACACAGGGTGGCAGCAGTGAGCACGGCGGAACCCAGTGCGCATGCGCGCCCCCCTTTCCGTGCCGTACTGCTTTTTTGACGCCCCGAGGGCAGCAGGGCGCGCGGCCGCCCCCGGCACGCGCACACCGCTGCAGAGCCCCCCCGCCCGCCCTTTGCAGACATTTCACCACCCTCGCCTCGGCTCATCTGCCCTTATTTACAGCGCCTGCTGCGAGGCGCAGCGTCGCCGCGTGTCGTGCTCGAGCCGCTGCTCCTAGAGGCTTCAGTAACAGCGCTTTCCTTTGAACATCGTTGCAAAATACTCCACAGACAAAAAAGAGTCAGAGGCTGCACTTAAAAAAACAAAACAAAAACAAAAAAACCACCCACCTACTTAACGGGACAATTTGCAAGCGTTCCAAGAAGCAGCCGTTCTTCTTTAGAACTTTCGACCTCTCGCCTTTACTGATCGTTAAACAAAATAAACAGCCCAAAGCAAGCCGCGCTATTTGCTTGACAGACTGCTCGGTTTTTATTATTAAACGGTACGAGATGCTGGCACGCGGCATGTCTTCTTCGGATTCTTGGGCCGACGTTCCTTCGGCCGCACGCACGCGGTCAAAGGCGTCTTTTTCACGTCCCGCCGTCAGGGCCTCCCCAGCAATTCCCGCAGCGACTGCCCCCTCGGGACAAACAGCTCGAGGACACGCACGGTCTTGCTAAAAGAACGGGGGGGGGGGGGGGGAACAAACGCGTGCGCTGAGCGCGGCACTCGCAGACCCGATCTTCGGGTCCAAAAGAAAACTCTCTAAAGCGGACCAGGCGGGCCAAAGAGGTCCCTTCTTTGCGCCACGCTTCTTTCCTCGCACAGACGTCGGCCGCCTCTGCCCGCTCTCACGGTATCCCCTACCGGCAAGGACACGGCGAAACGTTTCGGAAACGACGGCGTTTCCCAGAAGCGTTTCCGCCGCCTTGGGAAAACGGCCGAAGGAGAGGCTCACGCGGGGCGCGTAGCTAGAAAGAACGCTCCGCACAAAGGCCTAAAATGACCAGCCCGGAGCAGGGATCCCGGGCTCTCCGGGAGCGCAGGAGTTCTCACGTCCTTACTGAGCAGAGACCGCTGCCCGTGAAACACGAGACGCCGCAGCGACGCCGATCGTTGGAGGGAAGCCTGCAATAAGAGCGAAAGAAAAGCAGACGTTGAGGACAAAGACCAAGTTACGAGCCCCTCGCGATTCAGACACGCTTCTAGATTTACCGCCTATTTCAAGGCGCGCCTTCGGCAATTCCGTCCAATTGATTTTCCCCGAAGCCCGAGACGCGGACGAAACGCCTCTCAAAGGAAGGTACGGCATAACCGCTCTGGCCTATAAACTACCGGTTTCGACGCAGGAAAAGCACAGGGAAAGCACTAGCGTTCCCCCCAAGAAACCACGTCCAAGCGGACCGATGAAGTAGGCCCCAAGTCTGAAAGCGGACCTAAAGGAGCCCGTTTGGCGGTCGCGAGCTGGAATACACCGTTCTCCTTCTCACTAACAACCTCCCGGAGAGACCGGCAGCTGTACAGCGCCTTCTACGCTACACGGAGGAGTCGGATAGCGGGCAGATGCCGCGTCCCGAATGCGCAACTAGAGATTGGAACGCACGGACGTAAACAAACGCCCGTGACGTAGCGGAGGTCTAGCGTATTCACGTTTACCGTGCGTCAGTTCTCCTCTGCGGACAGGCCGTTCCATCTTCTTTACTCGTTAGCTGACAGACGCCCTAGGAGAAAGCAAAGAAAGGAAGAAATTCAAAAGGAAATGAAACAGATCGGAGGGAGCCTCAAAGGCTTTGATCCATCCCCCCAGGCAGCCGAACCACCTTCGCAAAGGCACACCTCAAAAGACACGTCCTTCCGGGATCGCTGCACAGCCCAGCCAGAAAAGAGGAACAGAAACAAACAGAACGAGAAGGCTGCAGAGGGGGACGGAGGGCCGGAAAGGAGCCTGCTGTCCAGCGATGGTATCTTACCGCTCCTTGCGCGTTAGCAGCCCCTTTCAGATGCTTAAGCCCAAATTCTCTCAGCCCTTAACAGCTTCAGTACCCGCGGCACCTAGTTTTTCCACGCTCTCCAGTCTTCCTCGCTCTTTCCCGTCTCGGGCGAAAAGCCTCCCAGACCCCGTCTGCACTTACGCGCTTCCTTAAAACAGGATCGCCGAAATCAACCGAACGGGCTGAGCTGCTCCTCTTCCGCTCGCCGGCCCTCGGAACGTCAGCCTGCAAACGAATCGGACCACCGAGGTCACCGGCAGAGTCTCCTTTCGGAGCTCGGCCCCCCCCCCCAAGCTTTAACGACGGTTTCCCAAGCGGGGCAAACGCAGGGCCTCCCTTCGGCCCCGGAACGGTTTTTATCGCGGGCTCCCAAGTCGCCGTTACGACACTAAGCGGCAAAGCAAGGCAAAGACAGCTGGGGTCGCAGCTTACCCACCTAGGCACGAAAATTCTTCTTTGAGGCCTCCCTCGCTGCTTTTGCCAGGTAAACACACCAAAACAAAGCTCCCGACAGGCAGCTGAGGCTTCACATGGACCTCGGGGCCCCGCTAGCAACGGCGACGCCGGAGCCGCCGGGCTACCAGGCGCTATTCCCCCCCCCCCTCCCCTCCCCTGCCCTGCCGGCCCGCGAACCGCGGCTTATTACTCACGAGTCCGGGAAGGACGCCGCCGACCTTCCCGCGGCCGAAGGCTCCTCGTCAGGAGCGGGCAGAGAACCTTTCCGCCGGCATTCGGAGTCTCCCGGCCGCTCTCGACACCCGATAACTTGCCGAGAAAGGGCTGAGGGCGGGAGCCTGCAGTTCTTCACGGCAGCACACAGTCGTTCCCCGATGTGCCGAACGCCTAGCATTAACACAATTTAGAAATACAAAAATACCACCGCTACAGGGCGCAAAGCCAAGCTGAAATTTCGGCAGCCAAAGCAAACCTCTTCGCGCCCGACAGAACGAGCCACGTGCATCGGCGCCTACAGCTCCTCAAGGCTAGCGAGGCCTCGTGGGCGACGTTCCTCTGGCAGGCTGCGCAGCTGAACTCCCCCGTGTCGCCTAAGAGTCCGTGACGTGACGTATTCAAAGCTCAGCAGAAATTAACAATCCAAAGTTGTTTCTAAGCACAAAAGCGGATCTACTACACGAGAAGGAAGGAGTCCTAATTCCGCAAGGCTTTACCTTTTCTTCGAGCTGCCGTCTTTCTGCTGCCCCAAATACCATTGCCAGGCAATTAACCTGGGGTCGCGCTAAATGAGCCTTCCTCTTCGTTTTACAATTCGCACGCTTGCCTCTCCCTCTCTCTCTGGCCACCTGACCGCCGTTCCCCGAAGACGGGAATTTGCCGTCTTGGAGCTCTTAAAGCACGACGCTTCACAGATGCAGAGAGTCACGCGCACGGAAACGGATGGACGCAGCGTCCTTTCCGTAACGCGTACGCACCTTCCGTTAGATGTCGCTCATCTGTTATTCCGATCGCTATTACCGGCGAACCTTCCTCACCGGGAGGAACGGGCTTTCCCTTTCGGGGCGACGGAGACGGCTCTCGCTCGGTTCCCTTTAATTTTATTACTTCGGCTCGCTTACGTTTTTCTGTCTCTTCAGCTTCAGCCGTGGCAACGAATCTAAAAATTAAATATCCTATCTTTCCTTTTCTACGTACGCGTGTACGATAACAAAACAAAATACAAACGACCGAAGCAAAACTAAGGCAGCTACGGTTAACAAGAGGCGCAGGGCAGCAACGGGTCGCTTAGTCCTCAGCGCTGCCTCCGGGAGGGAGGCCGAAAGAACGAACGTTCCGCATCAAGAGTTACCTTGGTTACCCGGGCCAGAACGCCTCCTACTGTCGCAGCTTCTGGGGAGATCGAGGGTCCGCTGCTGCATTTTTGCTTCCTCCTTTCAGCCCGCCCCTTCGGGAGTAAGCGCAAAAAACCGCTCGCTCATCCGGCTTTGCTCTTTGTCAGCATTTGCTATTGTCGGTTCCGCCTCTGTAACAAAGACAGAAAATTGCATTTCGCTTCCAACAAAACACTTCGATTTACACGCGTTCTTTTTCTCTTTCCCGTGGTTTTTTTTTTTTTCTTTCCCCCCTTTCTTTCTTTTTCCTTCTTTCCCTCAAAGGAAAGGTCTTAATACACCGCTTTGCATCGTACGTTACGGGGTAAGCCGTTTGGAAACGCTACAGGGCCGACGCCGCGCCGCAACCCTGCTCCGGGGCCCGCCTGCCCCCCCGCTCCGCTCCGCCGCGCCGCCTCCGCAGGGGCGAGCGCGTGCCCCGGCCCGCGCTGCCAACGAACTGGCGCCCTAAACGCCGCGCACGCAAAACGCAAAGTCACACCCGCGCTCCCGGCGCGGCGCCGGGTCCCAGCCCGCCCCCCCACTCGCCCCGCACCGCCGCCTCCACGCAGCGACGGCCGCAGCGGGCAGGATGCAGCCCGACGCCCCCCGAACCTATGCGTTCGCCTCACCCGGGGGCCCCACATCCTTCACTCCACGCCACCTCCGCACTCACCCGCCGCCGCCGCCGAGCAAAAACGCCCTCCCTGCTCGCCGCCATCTTGCTTCCCCGCCGCCGCGCATGCGCCGCTCGCCAACGGACTGCGGCGGCAGTGACGCTTGAGCACCGCGCACGTGCCGGCTCGGACAGCGCGGGGGGGGGGAGCGAGGGGAGCGGGAGGGGCGGGGGGGAGCGAGGGGAGCGGGAGGGGAGCAGAGGGAGCCCGAGGGGCGGGGGGGAGCGAGGGGAGCCCGAGGGGCGGGGCGGAGTGCGAGGGGAGCGCGAGAGGCGGGGGGGGAGCGTGAGGGGAGCAGGGGGGCCCGAGGAGCGGGGGGGAGCACGAGGGGAGCCCGAGAAGCGGGGGGGGAGCGCGGGGGCGGGGGGGAGCGCGAGGGGACCAGGGGGAGCGCGAGGGGCGGGGCGGAGCGCGAGGGGAGCAAGGGGAGCCCGAGAGGAGCCTGAGAAGCAGGGGGGAGCCCGAGAAGCGGGGGGGAGCGCGAGGGGAGCAGGGGGAGTGCGAGGGGCGGGGCAGAGCGCGAGGGGAGCAAGGGGAGCCCGAGGAGCGGGGGGGAGCGTGAGAAGAGCCTGAGAAGCAGGGGGGAGCCCGAGAAGCGGGGGGGAGCGCGAGGGGAGCCCGAGAAGCGGGGGGGAGCGCGAGGGGAGCAGGGGGAGCCCGAGGGGCGGGGCGGAGCGCGAGGGGAGCAGGGGGAGCGCGAGGGGAGCAGGGGGAGCGCGAGGGGAGCAGGGGGAGCGCGAGGGGAGCCCGAGAAGCGGGGGGGAGCGCGAGGGGAGCAGGGGGAGCCCGAGGAGCGGGGGGGGAGCGCGAGGGGCGGGTGGAGCGGGGAATCCCGAGGGGCGGGGGGGAGCCGGGGAGCCCGAGGGGCGGGGGGGAGCACGAAGGGAGGCGAGACCCGCAATGGCATGCTCGCGCCGCGGCGCTGCAGCCGGGCGGCTCACGCGTGCGAACCGCAGCCCGCCGTGGCAGCCCGGGACTCCCAGCGAGCGCCCCGAGGCTGCCCGAGCCCGTGGCCGCTCCAAGAGCACCGGGAAGGGGCGACGAGCACGCTCCATTCGCTTACCCGTTACCGAAACGGCGGAGAGCAGCAGCAAACATGGCGACCGGCACTGAGCATGTGCGCGCCGGCTGTCTGCGCATGCGCGCCCCCCCCACCGGGTGCAGTACCGCTTTTTGGACACAGGGTGGCAGCAGTGAGCGCGGCGGAACGCTGTGCGCGTGCGCGCCCCCCCCACCGGGTGCAGTACCGCTTTTTGGACACAGGGTGGCAGCAGTGAGCACGGCGGAACCCAGTGCGCACACGAGCCCCCCCACAGGGTGCAGTACCGATTTTTGGACACAGGGTGGCAGCAGTGAGCGCGGCGGAACGCTGTGCGCACGCGCGCCCCCCCCACAGGGTGCAGTACCGATTTTTGGACACAGGGTGGCAGCAGTGAGCACGGCGGAACCCAGTGCGCATGCGCGCCCCCCTTTATCGTGCCGTACCGCTTTTTGGACGCCCCGAGGGCAGCAGGGCGCGCGGCCGGCCGCCGTGCGCCTGCGCGCCCCCCTTTCCGTGCCGTACTGCTTTTTTGACGCCCCGAGGGCAGCAGGGCGCGCGGCCGCCCCCGGCACGCGCACACCGCTGCAGAGCCCCCCCGCCCGCCCTTTGCAGACATTTCACCACCCTCGCCTCGGCTCATCTGCCCTTATTTACAGCGCCTGCTGCGAGGCGCAGCGTCGCCGCGTGTCGTGCTCGAGCCGCTGCTCCTAGAGGCTTCAGTAACAGCGCTTTCCTTTGAACATCGTTGCAAAATACTCCACAGACAAAAAAGAGTCAGAGGCTGCACTTAAAAAAACAAAACAAAAACAAAAAAACCACCCACCTACTTAACGGGACAATTTGCAAGCGTTCCAAGAAGCAGCCGTTCTTCTTTAGAACTTTCGACCTCTCGCCTTTACTGATCGTTAAACAAAATAAACAGCCCAAAGCAAGCCGCGCTATTTGCTTGACAGACTGCTCGGTTTTTATTATTAAACGGTACGAGATGCTGGCACGCGGCATGTCTTCTTCGGATTCTTGGGCCGACGTTCCTTCGGCCGCACGCACGCGGTCAAATGCGTCTTTTTCACGTCCCGCCGTCAGGGCCTCCCCAGCAATTCCCGCAGCGACTGCCCCCTCGGGACAAACAGCTCGAGGACACGCACGGTCTTGCTAAAAGAACGGGGGGGGGGGGGGGGAACAAACGCGTGCGCTGAGCGCGGCACTCGCAGACCCGATCTTCGGGTCCAAAAGAAAACTCTCTAAAGCGGACCAGGCGGGCCAAAGAGGTCCCTTCTTTGCGCCACGCTTCTTTCCTCGCACAGACGTCGGCCGCCTCTGCCCGCTCTCACGGTATCCCCTACCGGCAAGGACACGGCGAAACGTTTCGGAAACGACGGCGTTTCCCAGAAGCGTTTCCGCCGCCTTGGGAAAACGGCCGAAGGAGAGGCTCACGCGGGGCGCGTAGCTAGAAAGAACGCTCCGCACAAAGGCCTAAAATGACCAGCCCGGAGCAGGGATCCCGGGCTCTCCGGGAGCGCAGGAGTTCTCACGTCCTTACTGAGCAGAGACCGCTGCCCGTGAAACACGAGACGCCGCAGCGACGCCGATCGTTGGAGGGAAGCCTGCAATAAGAGCGAAAGAAAAGCAGACGTTGAGGACAAAGACCAAGTTACGAGCCCCTCGCGATTCAGACACGCTTCTAGATTTACCGCCTATTTCAAGGCGCGCCTTCGGCAATTCCGTCCAATTGATTTTCCCCGAAGCCCGAGACGCGGACGAAACGCCTCTCAAAGGAAGGTACGGCATAACCGCTCTGGCCTATAAACTACCGGTTTCGACGCAGGAAAAGCACAGGGAAAGCACTAGCGTTCCCCCCAAGAAACCACGTCCAAGCGGACCGATGAAGTAGGCCCCAAGTCTGAAAGCGGACCTAAAGGAGCCCGTTTGGCGGTCGCGAGCTGGAATACACCGTTCTCCTTCTCACTAACAACCTCCCGGAGAGACCGGCAGCTGTACAGCGCCTTCTACGCTACACGGAGGAGTCGGATAGCGGGCAGATGCCGCGTCCCGAATGCGCAACTAGAGATTGGAACGCACGGACGTAAACAAACGCCCGTGACGTAGCGGAGGTCTAGCGTATTCACGTTTACCGTGCGTCAGTTCTCCTCTGCGGACAGGCCGTTCCATCTTCTTTACTCGTTAGCTGACAGACGCCCTAGGAGAAAGCAAAGAAAGGAAGAAATTCAAAAGGAAATGAAACAGATCGGAGGGAGCCTCAAAGGCTTTGATCCATCCCCCCAGGCAGCCGAACCACCTTCGCAAAGGCACACCTCAAAAGACACGTCCTTCCGGGATCGCTGCACAGCCCAGCCAGAAAAGAGGAACAGAAACAAACAGAACGAGAAGGCTGCAGAGGGGGACGGAGGGCCGGAAAGGAGCCTGCTGTCCAGCGATGGTATCTTACCGCTCCTTGCGCGTTAGCAGCCCCTTTCAGATGCTTAAGCCCAAATTCTCTCAGCCCTTAACAGCTTCAGTACCCGCGGCACCTAGTTTTTCCACGCTCTCCAGTCTTCCTCGCTCTTTCCCGTCTCGGGCGAAAAGCCTCCCAGACCCCGTCTGCACTTACGCGCTTCCTTAAAACAGGATCGCCGAAATCAACCGAACGGGCTGAGCTGCTCCTCTTCCGCTCGCCGGCCCTCGGAACGTCAGCCTGCAAACGAATCGGACCACCGAGGTCACCGGCAGAGTCTCCTTTCGGAGCTCGGCCCCCCCCCCCAAGCTTTAACGACGGTTTCCCAAGCGGGGCAAACGCAGGGCCTCCCTTCGGCCCCGGAACGGTTTTTATCGCGGGCTCCCAAGTCGCCGTTACGACACTAAGCGGCAAAGCAAGGCAAAGACAGCTGGGGTCGCAGCTTACCCACCTAGGCACGAAAATTCTTCTTTGAGGCCTCCCTCGCTGCTTTTGCCAGGTAAACACACCAAAACAAAGCTCCCGACAGGCAGCTGAGGCTTCACATGGACCTCGGGGCCCCGCTAGCAACGGCGACGCCGGAGCCGCCGGGCTACCAGGCGCTATTCCCCCCCCCCCTCCCCTCCCCTGCCCTGCCGGCCCGCGAACCGCGGCTTATTACTCACGAGTCCGGGAAGGACGCCGCCGACCTTCCCGCGGCCGAAGGCTCCTCGTCAGGAGCGGGCAGAGAACCTTTCCGCCGGCATTCGGAGTCTCCCGGCCGCTCTCGACACCCGATAACTTGCCGAGAAAGGGCTGAGGGCGGGAGCCTGCAGTTCTTCACGGCAGCACACAGTCGTTCCCCGATGTGCCGAACGCCTAGCATTAACACAATTTAGAAATACAAAAATACCACCGCTACAGGGCGCAAAGCCAAGCTGAAATTTCGGCAGCCAAAGCAAACCTCTTCGCGCCCGACAGAACGAGCCACGTGCATCGGCGCCTACAGCTCCTCAAGGCTAGCGAGGCCTCGTGGGCGACGTTCCTCTGGCAGGCTGCGCAGCTGAACTCCCCCGTGTCGCCTAAGAGTCCGTGACGTGACGTATTCAAAGCTCAGCAGAAATTAACAATCCAAAGTTGTTTCTAAGCACAAAAGCGGATCTACTACACGAGAAGGAAGGAGTCCTAATTCCGCAAGGCTTTACCTTTTCTTCGAGCTGCCGTCTTTCTGCTGCCCCAAATACCATTGCCAGGCAATTAACCTGGGGTCGCGCTAAATGAGCCTTCCTCTTCGTTTTACAATTCGCACGCTTGCCTCTCCCTCTCTCTCTGGCCACCTGACCGCCGTTCCCCGAAGACGGGAATTTGCCGTCTTGGAGCTCTTAAAGCACGACGCTTCACAGATGCAGAGAGTCACGCGCACGGAAACGGATGGACGCAGCGTCCTTTCCGTAACGCGTACGCACCTTCCGTTAGATGTCGCTCATCTGTTATTCCGATCGCTATTACCGGCGAACCTTCCTCACCGGGAGGAACGGGCTTTCCCTTTCGGGGCGACGGAGACGGCTCTCGCTCGGTTCCCTTTAATTTTATTACTTCGGCTCGCTTACGTTTTTCTGTCTCTTCAGCTTCAGCCGTGGCAACGAATCTAAAAATTAAATATCCTATCTTTCCTTTTCTACGTACGCGTGTACGATAACAAAACAAAATACAAACGACCGAAGCAAAACTAAGGCAGCTACGGTTAACAAGAGGCGCAGGGCAGCAACGGGTCGCTTAGTCCTCAGCGCTGCCTCCGGGAGGGAGGCCGAAAGAACGAACGTTCCGCATCAAGAGTTACCTTGGTTACCCGGGCCAGAACGCCTCCTACTGTCGCAGCTTCTGGGGAGATCGAGGGTCCGCTGCTGCATTTTTGCTTCCTCCTTTCAGCCCGCCCCTTCGGGAGTAAGCGCAAAAAACCGCTCGCTCATCCGGCTTTGCTCTTTGTCAGCATTTGCTATTGTCGGTTCCGCCTCTGTAACAAAGACAGAAAATTGCATTTCGCTTCCAACAAAACACTTCGATTTACACGCGTTCTTTTTCTCTTTCCCGTGGTTTTTTTTTTTTTCTTTCCCCCCTTTCTTTCTTTTTCCTTCTTTCCCTCAAAGGAAAGGTCTTAATACACCGCTTTGCATCGTACGTTACGGGGTAAGCCGTTTGGAAACGCTACAGGGCCGACGCCGCGCCGCAACCCTGCTCCGGGGCCCGCCTGCCCCCCCGCTCCGCTCCGCCGCGCCGCCTCCGCAGGGGCGAGCGCGTGCCCCGGCCCGCGCTGCCAACGAACTGGCGCCCTAAACGCCGCGCACGCAAAACGCAAAGTCACACCCGCGCTCCCGGCGCGGCGCCGGGTCCCAGCCCGCCCCCCCACTCGCCCCGCACCGCCGCCTCCACGCAGCGACGGCCGCAGCGGGCAGGATGCAGCCCGACGCCCCCCGAACCTATGCGTTCGCCTCACCCGGGGGCCCCACATCCTTCACTCCACGCCACCTCCGCACTCACCCGCCGCCGCCGCCGAGCAAAAACGCCCTCCCTGCTCGCCGCCATCTTGCTTCCCCGCCGCCGCGCATGCGCCGCTCGCCAACGGACTGCGGCGGCAGTGACGCTTGAGCACCGCGCACGTGCCGGCTCGGACAGCGCGGGGGGGGGGGAGCGAGGGGAGCGGGAGGGGCGGGGGGGAGCGAGGGGAGCGGGAGGGGAGCAGAGGGAGCCCGAGGGGCGGGGGGGAGCGAGGGGAGCCCGAGGGGCGGGGCGGAGTGCGAGGGGAGCGCGAGAGGCGGGGGGGGAGCGTGAGGGGAGCAGGGGGGCCCGAGGAGCGGGGGGGAGCACGAGGGGAGCCCGAGAAGCGGGGGGGGAGCGCGGGGGCGGGGGGGAGCGCGAGGGGACCAGGGGGAGCGCGAGGGGCGGGGCGGAGCGCGAGGGGAGCAAGGGGAGCCCGAGAGGAGCCTGAGAAGCAGGGGGGAGCCCGAGAAGCGGGGGGGAGCGCGAGGGGAGCAGGGGGAGTGCGAGGGGCGGGGCAGAGCGCGAGGGGAGCAAGGGGAGCCCGAGGAGCGGGGGGGAGCGTGAGAAGAGCCTGAGAAGCAGGGGGGAGCCCGAGAAGCGGGGGGGAGCGCGAGGGGAGCCCGAGAAGCGGGGGGGAGCGCGAGGGGAGCAGGGGGAGCCCGAGGGGCGGGGCGGAGCGCGAGGGGAGCAGGGGGAGCGCGAGGGGAGCAGGGGGAGCGCGAGGGGAGCAGGGGGAGCGCGAGGGGAGCCCGAGAAGCGGGGGGGAGCGCGAGGGGAGCAGGGGGAGCCCGAGGAGCGGGGGGGGAGCGCGAGGGGCGGGTGGAGCGGGGAATCCCGAGGGGCGGGGGGGAGCCGGGGAGCCCGAGGGGCGGGGGGGAGCACGAAGGGAGGCGAGACCCGCAATGGCATGCTCGCGCCGCGGCGCTGCAGCCGGGCGGCTCACGCGTGCGAACCGCAGCCCGCCGTGGCAGCCCGGGACTCCCAGCGAGCGCCCCGAGGCTGCCCGAGCCCGTGGCCGCTCCAAGAGCACCGGGAAGGGGCGACGAGCACGCTCCATTCGCTTACCCGTTACCGAAACGGCGGAGAGCAGCAGCAAACATGGCGACCGGCACTGAGCATGTGCGCGCCGGCTGTCTGCGCATGCGCGCCCCCCCCACCGGGTGCAGTACCGCTTTTTGGACACAGGGTGGCAGCAGTGAGCGCGGCGGAACGCTGTGCGCGTGCGCGCCCCCCCCACCGGGTGCAGTACCGCTTTTTGGACACAGGGTGGCAGCAGTGAGCACGGCGGAACCCAGTGCGCACACGAGCCCCCCCACAGGGTGCAGTACCGATTTTTGGACACAGGGTGGCAGCAGTGAGCGCGGCGGAACGCTGTGCGCACGCGCGCCCCCCCCA
The DNA here is from genome assembly GCF_036417845.1 of Apteryx mantelli. Lineage (NCBI taxonomy): Eukaryota > Metazoa > Chordata > Aves > Apterygiformes > Apterygidae > Apteryx > Apteryx mantelli. Next base: position 3,099 of record NW_027118580.1, on the reverse strand, counting down.
CAGGGTGCAGTACCGATTTTTGGACACAGGGTGGCAGCAGTGAGCACGGCGGAACCCAGTGCGCATGCGCGCCCCCCTTTATCGTGCCGTACCGCTTTTTGGACGCCCCGAGGGCAGCAGGGCGCGCGGCCGGCCGCCGTGCGCCTGCGCGCCCCCCTTTCCGTGCCGTACTGCTTTTTTGACGCCCCGAGGGCAGCAGGGCGCGCGGCCGCCCCCGGCACGCGCACACCGCTGCAGAGCCCCCCCGCCCGCCCTTTGCAGACATTTCACCACCCTCGCCTCGGCTCATCTGCCCTTATTTACAGCGCCTGCTGCGAGGCGCAGCGTCGCCGCGTGTCGTGCTCGAGCCGCTGCTCCTAGAGGCTTCAGTAACAGCGCTTTCCTTTGAACATCGTTGCAAAATACTCCACAGACAAAAAAGAGTCAGAGGCTGCACTTAAAAAAACAAAACAAAAACAAAAAAACCACCCACCTACTTAACGGGACAATTTGCAAGCGTTCCAAGAAGCAGCCGTTCTTCTTTAGAACTTTCGACCTCTCGCCTTTACTGATCGTTAAACAAAATAAACAGCCCAAAGCAAGCCGCGCTATTTGCTTGACAGACTGCTCGGTTTTTATTATTAAACGGTACGAGATGCTGGCACGCGGCATGTCTTCTTCGGATTCTTGGGCCGACGTTCCTTCGGCCGCACGCACGCGGTCAAATGCGTCTTTTTCACGTCCCGCCGTCAGGGCCTCCCCAGCAATTCCCGCAGCGACTGCCCCCTCGGGACAAACAGCTCGAGGACACGCACGGTCTTGCTAAAAGAACGGGGGGGGGGGGGGGGAACAAACGCGTGCGCTGAGCGCGGCACTCGCAGACCCGATCTTCGGGTCCAAAAGAAAACTCTCTAAAGCGGACCAGGCGGGCCAAAGAGGTCCCTTCTTTGCGCCACGCTTCTTTCCTCGCACAGACGTCGGCCGCCTCTGCCCGCTCTCACGGTATCCCCTACCGGCAAGGACACGGCGAAACGTTTCGGAAACGACGGCGTTTCCCAGAAGCGTTTCCGCCGCCTTGGGAAAACGGCCGAAGGAGAGGCTCACGCGGGGCGCGTAGCTAGAAAGAACGCTCCGCACAAAGGCCTAAAATGACCAGCCCGGAGCAGGGATCCCGGGCTCTCCGGGAGCGCAGGAGTTCTCACGTCCTTACTGAGCAGAGACCGCTGCCCGTGAAACACGAGACGCCGCAGCGACGCCGATCGTTGGAGGGAAGCCTGCAATAAGAGCGAAAGAAAAGCAGACGTTGAGGACAAAGACCAAGTTACGAGCCCCTCGCGATTCAGACACGCTTCTAGATTTACCGCCTATTTCAAGGCGCGCCTTCGGCAATTCCGTCCAATTGATTTTCCCCGAAGCCCGAGACGCGGACGAAACGCCTCTCAAAGGAAGGTACGGCATAACCGCTCTGGCCTATAAACTACCGGTTTCGACGCAGGAAAAGCACAGGGAAAGCACTAGCGTTCCCCCCAAGAAACCACGTCCAAGCGGACCGATGAAGTAGGCCCCAAGTCTGAAAGCGGACCTAAAGGAGCCCGTTTGGCGGTCGCGAGCTGGAATACACCGTTCTCCTTCTCACTAACAACCTCCCGGAGAGACCGGCAGCTGTACAGCGCCTTCTACGCTACACGGAGGAGTCGGATAGCGGGCAGATGCCGCGTCCCGAATGCGCAACTAGAGATTGGAACGCACGGACGTAAACAAACGCCCGTGACGTAGCGGAGGTCTAGCGTATTCACGTTTACCGTGCGTCAGTTCTCCTCTGCGGACAGGCCGTTCCATCTTCTTTACTCGTTAGCTGACAGACGCCCTAGGAGAAAGCAAAGAAAGGAAGAAATTCAAAAGGAAATGAAACAGATCGGAGGGAGCCTCAAAGGCTTTGATCCATCCCCCCAGGCAGCCGAACCACCTTCGCAAAGGCACACCTCAAAAGACACGTCCTTCCGGGATCGCTGCACAGCCCAGCCAGAAAAGAGGAACAGAAACAAACAGAACGAGAAGGCTGCAGAGGGGGACGGAGGGCCGGAAAGGAGCCTGCTGTCCAGCGATGGTATCTTACCGCTCCTTGCGCGTTAGCAGCCCCTTTCAGATGCTTAAGCCCAAATTCTCTCAGCCCTTAACAGCTTCAGTACCCGCGGCACCTAGTTTTTCCACGCTCTCCAGTCTTCCTCGCTCTTTCCCGTCTCGGGCGAAAAGCCTCCCAGACCCCGTCTGCACTTACGCGCTTCCTTAAAACAGGATCGCCGAAATCAACCGAACGGGCTGAGCTGCTCCTCTTCCGCTCGCCGGCCCTCGGAACGTCAGCCTGCAAACGAATCGGACCACCGAGGTCACCGGCAGAGTCTCCTTTCGGAGCTCGGCCCCCCCCCCCAAGCTTTAACGACGGTTTCCCAAGCGGGGCAAACGCAGGGCCTCCCTTCGGCCCCGGAACGGTTTTTATCGCGGGCTCCCAAGTCGCCGTTACGACACTAAGCGGCAAAGCAAGGCAAAGACAGCTGGGGTCGCAGCTTACCCACCTAGGCACGAAAATTCTTCTTTGAGGCCTCCCTCGCTGCTTTTGCCAGGTAAACACACCAAAACAAAGCTCCCGACAGGCAGCTGAGGCTTCACATGGACCTCGGGGCCCCGCTAGCAACGGCGACGCCGGAGCCGCCGGGCTACCAGGCGCTATTCCCCCCCCCCCTCCCCTCCCCTGCCCTGCCGGCCCGCGAACCGCGGCTTATTACTCACGAGTCCGGGAAGGACGCCGCCGACCTTCCCGCGGCCGAAGGCTCCTCGTCAGGAGCGGGCAGAGAACCTTTCCGCCGGCATTCGGAGTCTCCCGGCCGCTCTCGACACCCGATAACTTGCCGAGAAAGGGCTGAGGGCGGGAGCCTGCAGTTCTTCACGGCAGCACACAGTCGTTCCCCGATGTGCCGAACGCCTAGCATTAACACAATTTAGAAATACAAAAATACCACCGCTACAGGGCGCAAAGCCAAGCTGAAATTTCGGCAGCCAAAGCAAACCTCTTCGCGCCCGACAGAACGAGCCACGTGCATCGGCGCCTACAGCTCCTCAAGG